>NW_024114418.1:0-24233 GCF_003073215.2 Triticum urartu | reverse complement strand
ACAGAGAGCAGATAGAGGGAGCAGGGATTTGTAGAGGTGCCAAAGCTCGGTTTTGAAATAGAGATAAATTGTATTTTGAGCGGTATACTTTCATTGTCAACATAACAACTAAGTGATGGCGATATCTTCCATGTTGAACACATTATAGGCTGTTCCCAAATAGAATGGTAAAGTTTATACTCCCCCTCCACCAACAAGCATTAATCCATGACTTGCTCGAAACAACGAGTGTCTCCAACATACATCAGGTCCCAGAGGGAGTTTTGTTTGCAATTAATTTTGATATAGTTTGCATAAAGCATGGGACTGGGCATCCCGCTGACCAGCCATTTTCTCGTGAGTGAGGAGCGGAGTCCACTCCTCTTGAGAATAACCCGCCTAACACGGAAGATAGGGACAACCTTGGTTGATACATGAGCTATTCGAGCATACAAAACAGAATGTTTATTTGAAGATTTAGAGTTTGGCACATACAAATTACTTGGAACGGCAGGTAGATACTGCATATAGGAAGGTATAGTGGACTCATCTGGAATAACTTTAGGGTTTAAGGGATTGGATGCACAAGCAGTATTCCCGCTTAGTACAAGTGAAGGCTAGCAAAAGACTGGGAAGCGACCAATTAGAGAGCGACAACAGCCATGTACATGCATTAAAATTAATAAACATTGGATGCAAGCATGAGTAGGATATAATCCACCATGAACATAAATATCGTGAAGGCTATGTTGATTTTGTTTCAACTACATGCGTGAACATGTGCCAAGTCAAGTCACTCAAATCATTCAAAGGAGGATACCACCCCATCATACCCCATCATAACCATCTCAATAGCATGTTGGCACGCAAGGTAAACCATTATAACTCATAGCTAATCAAGCATGGCACAAGAAACTATGATCTCTAATTGTCATTGCAAACATGTTTATTCATAATAAGCTGAATCAAGAACGAGGGGCTAATCATATTTACAAAAACAAAAGAGGTCGAGTTCATACCAGCTTTTCTCATCTCAGTCAGCCCATCATATATCATCATAATTACCTTTCACTTGCACGATCGAACGATGTGAATAATAATAAGAGTGCATGTGCATTGGACTAAGCTGGAATCTGCGAGCATTCAATAAACAGGAGAAGACAAGGCAATATGGGCTCTGGGTTAATTCAACAATAATGCATATAAGATCCACTTCAATAATTTAATTCTAGTCTTCTCCTACAGACCCCCAAAGAAAAGAAATAAAACTATTTACAGGGGAAAGCTCCCAACAAGCAAAAGAAGAACGGGAAATATTTTGGGGTTTTCTTTTTAATTATTACCACTACAGCAAAAAAATAAACTACTACTAATTTTTTGGTTTTTCTTAAGGTTTAACAAACACATAAGAAGGAAGCAGAAATAAGAAAATAAACTAGCTTGGATATTACAGTGAAAGAGTATGAGCACCAACATCTAGAAATGAGTGTGTGTGAACATAAATGTAATGTCGGTGAGAAATACGTACTCCCCCAAGCTTAGGCTTTTGGCGTAAGTTGGTCTATTGCCAGGGATAGCCTGGCGGATACCCATAAGTGTAGCTGGTGTCGTACTGCGACGAAGAATAGTTGGGATCATACTGTGATGAAGAAGAAGACTCTAACTGCCACTGGCTGACAGTCATCTCTGGATCCCAAGAATAAACAGATTGTCGTGGAGGCTCATCTTGTGGTTCCTGTTCCGGGGCTGGTGCAGGATTCTTGTAAGCTTGGACGGCAGGCCACGTAATGAGGTAGGGTCTGTGGACGTTGGTCGCGGATGAAGTCGGTGAGGCCAGCATTCTTAATCAATGAATAGAAATCCTCATAAATCTCGGCCTCTCTCAAGAAATTATCAGAAGGCCATTCACACGGCCGGATCTCCGCGGTACGAGGCAAATTATATTTGGGCCTCTGAGCTTCTTCATTTTGTTTATCCTTTGAGCTTCGGCTCGATGAACCCCTCAAAAGTCTCCTCATTATTTTTCTGAAATAATCTGAAATTTTTAGTAACTTCAAACAAAAGTGAACCAACTTCAATAAAACTGATAGCAACTACTCCTACAAGTGCCTAGAGCCTATATCAAGCATTAGAACTACTTGGAACCATATAAATTTGGCATGCAAGCTCAAGAACATGGTCACCTATGCAGCACAAATTTGCAATGAATAAAGCACTAGAACAAAAACTAATTGGACCAATGGAGGAGTCACATACCAAGGAACAATCTCCCCAAGCAGTTTTGCGAGAGGTGCTTTGAGCAAGGAGATCGAAAATCACAGCAAAAGTGGCTGGAACTCGTGCTTGAGTTGGTTTTTCGGGTT
Source organism: Triticum urartu (assembly GCF_003073215.2). Taxonomy (NCBI): domain Eukaryota; kingdom Viridiplantae; phylum Streptophyta; class Magnoliopsida; order Poales; family Poaceae; genus Triticum; species Triticum urartu. The sequence goes on along the minus strand of NW_024114418.1, from coordinate 21,891 downwards.
TGTGTGAGACAGAGGAAGAAGATGGGTGCTGGGATAAGTGGAGGAGGGCCACCGTGGGCCCACGAGGCAGGGGGCGCGCCCTAAGGGGGGGCGCCCACCACCCTCGTGGCCAGGTGGCAGCTCCTCCCGCGGTAATTTTTGCAAAGTAAATCCTCAAATATTCCTGAAAAAAATCATATTAAATTGGCATGGCATTCTGAGGACTTTTATTTTCGGGATATTTTTATACTGCACGGATAAGCCAGGAAACAGACAGAAAAAAACTATTTTTATGTTATTTCTACTAATTAACAGAAAGTATAGAGAGGGTACAGAAGTTTGTGCTTCTAGTTTCATCCATCTCATGCTCATCAAAAAGAATCCACTAACAAGGTTGATCAAGTCTTGTTAACAAACTCATTCCGATAATCATGAAACCGGAGAAATTTCGAATAACACTAAGTTACCTCAACGGGGATATGCACATCCCCAATAATAAGTATATCATATTTCTTTTTGACAGTAGGAAGAGGAAATTCAAAACCTCCAATTATAATCGATGGAATTTTTCCAATGGAGTTGATACTATGAACTTGAGGTTGTTTCCTCGGAAAGTGTACCGTATGCTCATTACCATTAACATGAAAAGTGACATTGCCTTTGTTGCAATCAATAACAGCCCCTGCAGTATTAAGAAAAGGTCTTCCAAGAATAATAGACATATTATCATCCTCGGGAATATCAAGAATAACAAAGTCCGTTAAAATAGTAACGTTTGCAACCGCAACAGGCACATCCTCACAGATACCGACAGGTATAGCAGTTGATTTATCTGCCATCTGCAAAGATATTTCAGTAGGTGTCAACTTATTCAAGTCAAGTCTACGATATAAAGAGAGAGGCATAACACTAACACCGGCTCCAAGATCACATAAAGCAGTTTTAATATAATTTCTTTTAATGGAGCAAGGTATAGTAGGTACTCCGGGGTCTCCAAGTTTCTTTGGTATTCCACCCTTAAAAGTATAATTAGCAAGCATGGTGGAAATTTCAGCTTCCGGTATCTTTCTTTTATTAGTAATGATATCCTTCATATATTTAGCAAAAAGATAGGCCTAATCATTTCAGCAAAGCGCTCAAAATCCTCATCATCTTTTTTCTTGGATGGTTTCGGAGGAAAAGGCATGGGTTTCTGAACCCAAGGTTCCCTTTCTTTACCATGTTTCCTAGCAACAAAGTCTCTTTTATCATAACGTTGATTCTTTTATTGTGGGCTATCAAGATCAACAGCAGGTTCAATTTCTACATCATTATCATTACTAGGTTGAGCATCATCATGAACATCATCATTAATATTTTCATTAGGTTCATGTTCATTACCAGATTGTGTTTCAGCATCAGACATAGAGATATCATTTGGATTATCAGGTGGTTCAGCAATAGGTTCACTAGAAGTTCGCACAGTCCTATCATTTTTCTTCTTCTTCTTCTTTTTAGAAGAACTAGGAACATCAATATTATTTCTTTGAGAATCTTGCTCGATTCTCTTAGGATGGCCTTCAGGATACAAAGGTTCCTGAGTCATTCTACCAGTTCTAGTAGCCACTCTAACAGCATAATCATTTTTCTTACTATTCATTTCATCAAGCACTTCTTTTTGAGCCTTAAGTACTTGTTCTACTTGAGTGGTAACCATAGAAGCATGTTTGCTAACAAGTTTAAGTTCACCTTTAATATTAGCCATATAATCACCCAAGCGTCTAATCATATAAGCATTTTCTTTTAACTGTCTACTAAAATAAGCATTGAAGTCGTCTTGCTTAAACATAAAGTTATCAAACTCGTCCAAGCACTGACTAGCAATTTTAGTAGGAGGGACTTCAGCTTTATCATATCTATAGAGAGAATTTACCTTTACTACCTGTGTCGGGATATCGGGATCAGGAGGTTCTTCAGTAAATAAAGAATTGAGATCATATGTTTCTTCAACAGGAGGTATATTAAGACCATGTATTTCTCCAATAGGAGGTAAATTATTAACATCTTCAGCTTTAATACCTTTTTCTTTCATAGATTTCTTTGCCTCTTGCATATCTTCGGGACTGAGAATAGAACACCTCTCTTCTTCAGAGTTGGTTTAGGAATAGACTCAGTAATTGGAGCAGGAGCTGGCTCAGGAGGTGCCCAATTATTTTCATTTGTCAATAGAATTTCAGCTTCATCCAGTGTTCTTTCCCTGAAAAGAGAACCAGCACAACTATCCAGGTAATCTCTGGAAGCATCGGTTAGTCCATTATAAAAGATATCAAGTATTTCAGGTTTCTTAAGAGGATGATCAGGCAAAGCATTATGTAACTTGAGAAGCCTCCCCCAAGCTTGTGGGAGACTCTCTTCTTTAATTTGCACGAAGTTGTATATTTCCCTCAAAGCAGCTTGTTTCTTATGAGCAGGGAAATATTTAGCAGAGAAGTAATAAATCATATCCTGGGGACTACGCACACAACCAGGATCAAGAGAATTAAACCATATCTTAGCATCACCCTTTAATAAGAACAGAAATATTTTGAGTATATAAAAGTAACGCGATTTCCCATCATTAGTAAATAGGGCGGCTATATCATTTAACTTAGTAAGATGTGCCACAACAGTTTTAGATTCATAGCCATAAAATGGATCAGATTTATCCAAAGTAATTATATCAGGATCAACAGAGAACTCATAATCCTTATCAGGAACACATATAGGTGAAGTAGCAAAAGCAGGGTCGGGTTTCATTTTATCTCTAAGTGATTCTTTGTTCCATTTAACTAATAACCTCTTAAGCTCATATCTATCCCTGCAAGCTAAAATAGCTAAAGAAGATTCTTTATCAAAAACATAACCCTCAGGAATAACAGGCATATTTTCATCATCACTATCATCATCGTATTCAGATTCAATAATTTCTTTTTATCTAGCCCTAGCAATTTGTTCATCAAGAAATTCACCAAGGGCACAATAGTATCATGCATAGAAGCAGTTTCATCATAAGTATCATGCATAGCAGAAGTGGCATCATCAATAACATGCGACATATCGGAACGAATAGCAGAAGCAGGTTTAGGTGTCGCTAGCTTACTCATAACAGAAGGTGAATCAAGTGCATAGCTAGATGGCAGTTCCTTACCTCCCCTCGTAGTTGAGGGATAAATTGTTGTCTTAGCGTCTTTCAAGTTCTTCATAGTGTCCAGCATGTATAAATCCCAAGTGACTCAAAGAATAGAGCTATGCTCCCCAGCAACGGCGCCAGAAATTAGTCTTGATAACCCACAAGTATAGGGGATCGCAACAGCTTTCGAGCGTAGAGTATTCAACCCAAATTTATTGATTCGACACAAGGGGAGCCAAAGAATATTCTCAAGTATTAGCAGCTGAGTTGTCAATTGAACCACACCTGGAAACTTAGTATCTGCAGAAAAGTGTTTAGTAGCACAGTAATATGATAGTGGTGGTAGCAGCAACAAAAGTAAAGACAACAAAAGTAATGTTTTTGGTATTTTGTAGTGATTGTAACAGTAGCAGCGGGAAAGTAAATAAGCGTAAACCAGTATATGGAAAACTCGTAGGCACCAGATCAGTGATGGATAATTATGCCGGATGCGGTTCACCATGTAACAGTCATAACATAGGGTGACACAGAACTAGCTCCAATTCATCAACGTAATGTAGGCATGTATTCCGTATATAGTCATACGTGCTTATGGAAAAGAACTTGCATGACATCTTTTGTCCTACCCTCCCGTGGCAGCGGGGTCCTGTCGGAAACTAAGGGATATTAAGGCCTCCTTTTAATAGAGAACTGGAACAAAGCATTAGCACATAATGAATACGTGAACTCCTCAAACTATGGTCATCACCGGGAGTGGTCCCGATTATTGTCACTTCGGGGTTGCCGGATCATAACACATAGTAGGTGACTATAGACTTGCAAGATAGGATCAAGAACTCACATATATTCATGAAAACATAATAGGTTCAGATCTGAAATCATGGCACTCGGGCCCTAGTGACAAGCATTAAGCATAGCAAATTCATAGCAACATCAATCTCAGAACATAGTGGATACTAGGGATCAAACCCTAACAAAACTAACTCGATTACATTATAAATCTCATCCAACCCATCACCGTTCAGCAAGCCTACGATGGAATTACTCACGCATGGCGGTGAGCATCATGAAATTGGTGATGGAGGATGGTTGATGATGACGACGGCGACGAATCCCCCTCTCCGGAGCCCCGAACGGACTCCAGATCAGCCCTCCCGAGAGGTTTTAGGGCTTGGCGGCGGCTTCGTATCGTAAAACGCGATGATTTCTTCCCTCTGATTTTTTTGTCTCTGAAAGCAAATATATAGAGTTGGAGTTGGCGTCGGAGGGCATCCAGGGGGCCCACGAGGTAGGGGGCGCGCCCTAGAGGGGGGGAGGCGCCCCCACCCTCGTGGACAGGGTGTGGGCCCCCTAGTCTTCATCTTTGGCGAGGATTTTTATTATTTTTTCTAAGATATTCCGTGGAGTTTCAGGTCATTCCGAGAATATATTTTTTCTGCACATAAAACAACATCATGGCAATTCTGCTGAAAACAGCGTCAGTTCAGGTTAGTTCCATTCAAACCATACAAGTTAGAGTCCAAAACAAGGGCAAATACAAGTTAGAGTCCAAAACAAGGGCAAAAGTGTTTGGAAAAGTAGATATGACAGAGACGTATCATCCATGACGGAAAAAACTGTGGTAGAAGCGAGGGTGAGGAAAATATCGGGGTGTTCCCGGTTACAGTGGGTGGTCAGGGCTGAGTGATGCGCATTTCTCTCGTACACGCACGCGAGGCGTTGGGCTCTAACTGAACCCGAGTGAGGCGTTGGGCTCTAACTGAACCCGAGCGATTGCACTATAGGCTACGCGTTACTGAACCCGAGCGATCGATCGATGGGTGTTAACTAACCCCGATCGAGCGATTCCTTCGCTACTTCTGCTAACTGAAGCCGATCGATGCTGCCTCTGGATGAACAGTGAGTGTTGCTGGGGGGGTTGGATGAACAGTTCCCGGTGGGGGTGGATGAACAGGACCTCATGGTGTTGCCTCTGGATTAATAGTGAGCGTTGCTGGGGTTTTGGATGAACAGTTCCCGGTGGGGGTGGATGAACAGGCCCCCGTGGTGTTACCTCTAGATGAATAGGGCCCTGATCGACCGAGCCGGTTGGGGCTCGATGAACAGGACCCTGTGGAGGGCTGGGTGAACAGGACCACCCCGTGGAAGGCAGGATGAACAGTAGACGGTGGAGGGCTGGATGAACAGTAGCCCGTTGAGGGGTGGTTGAACAGGAGCCCGTGGAGAGGGATGGTTGAACAGTAGCCGGTGGAGTAGCGCGCGGTGGAGGCTGGATGAACAGGAGCCCGTGGATGAACAGTCGCAGGTGGAGGCTGGAGGAGGTCGACGATGGATGAACAGTAGCCCGTGGAGACTGGAGGGGGTCGACGGTGGAGATGAATAGTATCCCGTGGAGTCCCGTTTTGCGGTATGCCACACCCCTCCCGATGAACAGGACACCCGTTTCCACCGTAGCGCTCCAACACAAGTCTGTTTCCTCCGTTTTACGGTACGCCACACCCCTCCCGATCAACAGGACCCCTGTTTCGACCATAGGAGGTCCGTTTCCTCCGTTTTGCGGTACGCCAGACCCCTCCTGATGAACAGGATCCCGTTTTGACCGTGGCCGGTCGAACACAAGGCCGTTTCCTCCGTTCTACGGTACGCCAGGCCTCATTTCCATCGGTTGTTCCATCTAAGCCCTCCCAATGAACACGATGACGCATTCCGCTCCGACCCAATAGGTTGGCTCCCCATGAACACGATGACAACGCAGTTTCTCCGTTCCGACCCATCCATGTACACGAGCCTTAGCCGTTCATATGCGCGAGTAGGCGTTCGAGACCCTGCCCGTATGTACGTACGCGGCCGTATTTTCTTTCTTGCACACTGGCCGCTGTACGTACGTGTACATGCTATGTGCACGCCTCTACATCGACCAGTATGTACGTACACATTCATGACCGGAATGACAAAGTACGTACGCTTCGACCAGGTGGGTCCCGACTGTCAGGCAGTTCCTTGCATGTGAAGATGTAGTTGGTGGGTCCCAGCAGTCAGGGGTGCGAATCGTTTTTTTGCCCGAACGCACTTCCTTGCGTTCGAATATGTAGCTGGTGGGTCCCAGCAGTCAGGGGGAATGTTTTTTTGACGAAATATGGTGATCCGTCCGGTGGGTCCCCGCTGTTAGATGGAGGAATAGTTATTTTGCGCGTAATAAAGAGGCACTTCCTTGCTGCGCCGTGGACCCAGCTGTCAGCATCTCCACGTATAGTCCATGTCCGATGGAAGCCGTTCCTTGACCACATTGACCACGTCGTGCCAAGAGCACCAGGGCGGTGGACGACGGCGAGGCCTAGGAAGGGGACGACGCGGAGCCGGGGAAGACGCGGCAGTGGAAGCCCAAGCAGAGAGGAGTACGAGGGTTCACTGGTTCGGCTATGGTGTGAGGCTGTCATCGCCGCAGGGCCTGGCCAGCGGTGGGAATAGTAGGGGCGGTGAGGCCTCCGCGGCAGCCCAGCCGGCCACGTGAGGCAGGAGCATGCGTCACGACAGGCGCTGCTTTGGGCGGCTGTAGCAAGAAGACCAGAGGTTGAAGAAGCACTACGGCCATTGGATGGACATCGTACGGTCACTAGAGCTAGAATCATTCATATTGACTAAGTTGACAAAGCACTCCGTCCCCGTCAACTTAGTAGGCCCACAATTTAGCCTCCCACCAAGGTGGGTCCCAACTAGCAGGGGGAGTATTCATTTTTTTGTGCATAATAAGGAGGCACTTCCTTGCATGCGAAGATATAGATGGCGGGTCCGACCTGTGAGCGGTGGGAACGTTTTTTCGCGAAATACAGAGGCCCTTCCGGTGGGTCCCAGCTGTCAGGTGGAGGAATCATTATTTTGCGCGTAATTAGGAGGCATTTCCTTGCGTGCGTGTGGAACCCAGCTGTCAGCCTCTCCACGCACAGTCTACTTCCGATGGTGTCGTTCGTTGACCACGTTGACCACTCCGTGCCGAGCGCATCCAAGGTGGTGGATGACGGCGAGGCCGGACAGCAATGAGCCGGAGATGGGAAGACGCGAGTAGAGTCGCAGACGGAGAGGTGTACGAGGTTAACTGGTTCTGGTGTGGTGTGGTTCGGCAGTCGGTGGAGAAGAACAGGAGGTGTGGAGGGGTGGAGGGATGGCCTGGCCAACGGTGGAGTAGCGCTTCACAGCGAAGCGTGCTAAGCAGAGCTGCTAGCAGCAGGAGGCGGGAGCAGGTGGTCCCGGCGGCGCTGGAGGAAGAAGACGAGAGATTGAAGAGGGATGCTGGTCGTTGGATGTAAATCCAACGGCTAACAATGTCAGAATCATTTGTTGACTAAGTTGACAACGACTTGCATTGGCTTCGCCTATTGGCCCACATTTCAGCCTCCAAAAATGTGGCACATATTCAACCCATTTTTCAGAATTTTACAGTCTTTTTTCTGCGGGTAGAATTTACAGTCCATTTGATCTTTTTTTTGAATTACAGTCCATTAACTGGCCGGGTGAACAAATAATGTAGCGTCCATGCGGCCCATTTATGTTTTTCCTAAAAAATTACAAGCCATTTGCACTTTCTCGAAATACACGATTTTGCTGGGCTGATTCTAATTATAATGTTTGGGGTGGGCGCAGCAATGTTATCAAAAAATAAACAGGGGCTGAGAATTTGTTATATATATAATAAGTGATTTATTATTACATTGGTCCTTAAATCTTACCAAGCTTTTGTACACAATCACCAGGATTTTTCGTTGCAAAAAAATCCATGATTTTATTATTAAGAAATTATTTTTATAAGTTAACAAGATGTGGGATATTGTTTTCTTACATATGTAAGTATTTGTTAAATATATGATGACAATAACAATAATATATAATAACAAAAATAATTTAAATATATATAATATAGTTAGAAGGGAAACATAAGTTGGACCAGCGTTCCTATTCTATATAAAAAATAGAACACCTCGTTTCTTAAAAAAATACATAAATTGGGCTGCCGATGTTTCAGAAAAATAAAACTCGGATGGGAGGTTCCATAGGCCGGTCGATACATGACGGTCCCTCAAGAAAATACAAACAGCCTATGGACCTCCCATCCGAGGTCGTGGGCTGTGCATGTTAAAAAAAAGCCTAGACGGGGCAGCCCAAAACCCAGCTGATACTTGCTGCCGTAGTGATATAAATGATACCTGCCAGCTCCCCGCTTCGTTGTGAATTTATCTCCTGTAGTAACTACGTTGAAGCACCTAAAAATGTAACTATGTTGACAAACTCGTGGGCCGCAACATATATTTTTTGATGAGGCACTTGCTTGCGTACGGCCATAGACCTGGTGGGTCCCGACTGTCCGCCTCTCCACGTACGTCCTCTCTAGATTCCTCTCGTTTGTTCAGCATGTTCACAACGGCAGACAGCGGCATCGCGCGAGCACACAAAGGCACAGGAGGAGATCCGACAACCTGAGGAAGTGCCTTATTAGTAACGAAACAACTGAACTAGCCCAGTGGCCGAGTGACACTACCCGATAGCTGTTCGCCGGGTTCGATTCCACCTACGCAGAGAAAATATCTCCAAATTTTTGCCTATGCCTTTATTGACATGTGGGTCCCAATTGTCATCTATGCACACCACGTCCTACACTTGCCAAAACTTTGTCCCTCGTTTTCTCTGTTTTTTGCACACTCGACATTGTGTGGGCCATTTTGAAAATAGCATATCTTTTTGACGTGCATCATATGAAGATGTGCTATGTATGAATGTTGGATCAACATGATGTTAACTGGTGGTAGTTTCCAGTTTCGACCATGAATAAAACTTCCAGCATGATGTTAACATGTTTGAAAAGGCCGTGTTAATATAAATGCTCTGCCTCTGAAAGTTCAGTTTCTTATCTGAAACTGAACTTGGAGTTTCTTATCTGAAACTGAAACTTGCAGTTTCTTCTCTGAGAATCACATTGTCTCCCTTTTATACTCTTATGAAACTACATTTTTGAAGTGCTAAAAATAGATCTCTAGAATTCATAAAATACTTCATGTGCTCAATACTGCAAATCTGAAATTCAAAAGACATTCATATCTGAAAGTACTCTCAAAATACACAACACAAAACACAATTCACAACCTGCAAATACTAACAACCCTAAGCTCCTCCTGACAATTCACAACCTGCCCGACTATTGGTCTGGGGGGGCAATCCATCCTATTCCTTGGCGGCAGACAGCCGCCCCGTGAGACGATGTGAACGGTGAGGGAGAGGTTGGCAGGGAAGCGTCGTCGGGCGGGTTCGGTCGACGAAGACTCCACTAGCTCGCTCTGATACGACACCCTCACAAACGACACCCTGTAGATGCTCGATCCTTCAATCTCTGGTGGATGCTCCATCTGGGATCGATACTCCCACCACCGCTCCCTCATGATCGGATTCGGTGAATCTGTTTGCTCCATGGCCCAGAGGAGCAGCTCTATGTACTCCCGCGCGACTCCCTCTGGGAGTATCGCCACCTTTTCGCTCTGTTGCAGATATTTGGCCATGGATGTCACCATCGCCGCTAGTTGGTCCTTGTTGTCAAACCAAGATTGTATCTCCAACATCCTAGCTAGCTTCACAGGGTCTCCATCTGCGATCCTCATGTATCGGTTGTACTCCTCCATCCATCTACTTCTCCACAACACCTTCACTCACCGGCGGTGGTTTTTGAATGGAAGAGGAGAGGAGCAGCGCTGGTTTTGGTTTAGAACGGGAGAGGAGCGACGCTGGTTTTGGATTGGAACAGTAAAGGAGGGGCAGTGGTGAGGGAGTCCGGGATTAGGGGGTCTCCGGACAGCCGGACTCTATCCTTCGGTCGGACTATTGGACTATGAAGATACTAAATTGAAGACTTCGTCTCGTGTCCGGATGGGACTCTACTTGGCGTGGAAGGCAAGCTAGGCAATACGGATATGGATATTTCCTCCTTTGTAACCGACCTTGTGTAACCCTAACCCTCTCCGGTGTCTATATAAACCGGAGGTTTAGTCCGTAGGACAACATACAATCATACCATAGGCTAGCTTCTAGGGTTTAGCCTCTCGATCTCGTGGTAGATCAACTCTTGTAGTACTCATATCATCAAGAATAAATCAAGCAGGACGTAGGGTTTTACCTCCATCAAGAGGGCCCGAACCTGGGTAAAACATCGTGTTCCCTGCCTCCTGTTACCATCCGCCTTAGACGCACAGTTCGGGACCCCCTACCCGAGATCCGCCGGTTTTGACACCGACATTGGTGCTTTCATTGAGAGTTCCTCTGTGTCGTCGCCGTTAGGCTTGATGGCTCCTACGATCATCGATAGCGATGCAGTCCAGGGTGAGACTTTTCTCCCCGGACAGATCTTTGTGTTCGGCGGCTTCGCACTGCGGGCCAACTCGCTTGGCCATCTGGAGCAGATCGAAAGTTACGCCCCTGGCCACCAGGTCAGGTTTGGAAGCTTAAACTACACGGCCGATATCCGCGGAGACTTGATCTTCGACGGATTCGAGCCTCTGCCTTGTGCGTCACGCGGTCACGATGAGTACGATTTAGCTCTACCATCAGACAGTGTTCAGGAGATCGCACCGGCAGCCGCTCCGACCCTCAATTCGGAGCCAGTTGCGCCGTCCATGGACGGGTGGATGGACCCCGCCACGGAGGCCTTACCCTCAGCGGCGATCGAGCCGAACATCGACCTTACCCTGCACGAGAGCCGTGTTGTCAGACTGCCGGATCCTTCTCCGGCCACGGACTCCGAACCGCCTGCGCCCGTTCCTAGCGAATCCGATTGGGCGCCGATCATGGAGTTTACCTCCGCGGATATTTTTCAGCACTCGCCCTTTGGCGACATACTGAACTCATTAAGGTCTCTCTCCTTGTCAGGAGGATCCTGGCCGAACTATGTCCGGCAGGATTGGGATGCGGATGACGAAGAAATTCGCTGCCCACCCACCACCCACTTAGTAGCCACTGTCGATGACTTAACCGACATGCTCGACTTCGACTCCGAAGACATCGACGGTATGGACGACGATGCGGGAGACGAAGAGGAACCACTGCCCACAGGGCACTGGACAGCCACCTCATCATACGATATATACATGGTGGACACACCCAAAGAAGGCAATGGCGATGAGACAGCGGAGGATGACCCCTCCAAGAAGCAACCCAAGCGCCGACGTCAGCGGCGCCGCTCTAAGTCCCGCCAAAGCAAAAGTGGTGATACCGGCACAGGAGATAATAACACTCCGGATAGTGCCGAAGATGGCAACAATCCCCTCCAGCACGATCTAGGACAGGAGGATGGAGAGGCCAGCCCTCCAGAGAGAGCGGCAGATGGAGAGGCGGAGGATGATAATTACATGCCCCCCTCCGAAGACGAGGCAAGCCTCGACGATGACGAATTCGTCGTGCCAGAGGATCCCGTCAAACAAGAGTGCTTCAAGCGCCGCTTATAGCCACGGCAAATAGCCTTAAGAAAAAGTAGCAGCAGCTTCAAGCTGATCAAGATCTGCTAGCTGACAGATGGACTGAAGTCCTCGCGGCCGAGGAATATAAACTCGAACGCCCCTCCAAGAGTTACCCAAAATGCAGGTTGCTACCCCGACTGGAGGAAGAAGCATATGACGCGGCTGATCGGCCACCTCGTGGCCGCGATAGAGAGGCATTCCAGCCAAAAGCTCAGCCTGCACCCCGACGCCATTCAAATAAAAAGGCATGGGGAAATACGCCAGACCTGCGAGACATATTGGAGGACAAAGAAAAACATGCAAGATCGATCTACGGATCACGAGGGCGCGCCACTACGCGAGACGATAAACGTCACGCCGGATACAGTAAAAGTAAATCCGGCCGGGCCGAACACAGCGGGCAAGACTCATTGGAGCTGCGTCGCGATATAGCCCAGTACAGAGGTGCCGCACACCCCTTATGCTTCACAGACGAAGTAATGGATCATCAAATCCCAGAGGGTTTCAAACCCGTAAATATAGAATCATACGACGGCACAACAGATCCTGCGGTATGGATCGAGGATTTCCTCCTGCATATCCACATGGCACGCGGTGATGATCTACACGCCATTAAATACCTCCCACTCAAACTCAAAGGACCAGCTCGGCATTGGCTCAATAGCTTGCCAGCAGAGTCCATTGGCTGTTGGGAAGATCTGGAAGCCGCATTCCTCGACAACTTTCAGGGCACTTATGTGCGACCACCAGATGCCGATGACTTGAGCCACATAATTCAGCAGCCAGAGGAATCGGCCAGGCAATTCTGGACACGGTTCCTAACAAAGAAAAATCAAATCGTCGACTGTCCGGATGCAGAGGCTCTAGCAGCTTTCAAGCACAACATCCGCGACGAGTGGCTAGCCCGGCACCTTGGTCAGGAAAAGCCGAAATCTATGGCAGCCCTCACGACACTCATGACCCGCTTTTGTGCGGGAGAAGACAGCTGGCTGGCTCGCAGTAATAACATATCAAAGAACCATGGTACTTCGGATACCAAGGACGGCAGTAGCAGGTCACGTCGCAACAAACATAAGCGCCATTAACAGCGACAATACCGAGGATACGGCAGTCAATGCCAGATTCAAAGGCTCTAAACCCGGTCAGCGGAAAAAGCCATTCAAAAGAAGCACTCCGGGCCCGTCCAGTTTGGACCGTATACTCGATCGCTCGTGTCAAATACACGGCACCCCCGACAAGCCAGCCAACCACACCAATAGGGATTGTTGGGTGTTCAAGCAGGCCGAAGTTAATTGCCGAAAACAAAGATAAGGGGCCACATAGCGATGACGAGGAGGAGCCCCGGCAGCCGAATACCGGAGGACAGAAGAGGTTCCCCCCACAAGTGCGGACGGTGAACATGATATACGCAACCCACATCCCCAAGAGGGAGCGGAAGCGTGCGCTCAGGGACGTATATGCGTTGGAGCCAGTCGCCCCAAAGTTCAACCCATGGTCCTCCTGTCCGATCACCTTCGATCACAGGGACCACCCCACTAGTATCCGTCATGGCGGATTCGCCGCACTGGTCTTAGACCCAATTATTGACGGATTTCACCTCACTCGAGTCCTTATGGATGGCGGCAGCAGCCTGAACCTGCTTTACCAGGACACGGTGCGCAAAATGGGTATAGACCCCTCAAGGATCAAACCCACAAAAACGACCTTTAAAGGCGTCATACCAGGTGTAGAGGCCCATTGCACAGGCTCAGTCACACTGGAAGTGGTCTTCGGATCCCCGGATAACTTCCGAAGCGAAGAGTTAATCTTCGATATAGTCCCGTTCCGCAGTGGTTATCATGCACTGCTCGGGCGAACCGCATTTGCGAGATTCAATGCGGTACCGCATTATGCATACCTCAAGCTCAAGATGCCAGGACCTCAGGGGGTCATTACAGTTAATGGAAACACAGAGCGCTCTCTCCGAACGGAGGAGCACACTGCGGCCCTCGCAGCGGAAGCGCAAAGCAGCCTCTTAAGGCAATCCACTAGTTCGGCGTTTAAGGACCCGAACACCTTCAAGCGCGCCCGGAGTAATCGGCAACAGGACCGCCTGGCACGTTCCGAGCTCGCATAGCAATGCGGCCCCCACCCCGGCCCAAGCCAAACGGCGAAACTCGTGCCACGCGTACATAATTACGCATTAAAAATACCATGGGCACAGGTAGGGAGGGGCACGACTACGGCACACCCCAAGACGCGGCTTAAACCGCACTAGGGGCTTCCCGCTTTGTTATTTTTCTCTCTTTCAGGACATTAATCTCTAGAAACCTGTCCGGCAGCATGATTGCCGAACACATGATGCAGCAACCAAGGAGGCAGAAAGCTACATCACACCACGGAACTCCCAGGTGGATTACGATAACGAGTGAAATACTTGCTTTAATATTATTCCTCAGCTTGCCCTTGGAGGGGACATAGTCCTACTTTTTGCTTATCGCACTACCTGTATCATTCTGCTCTAACGCACGTTTTTAATAAACAATGCATTGCATTAAGGCTTTTATTGCATTCTTCTTTATATATATATCATCGTGACATCCAGCACCCGTACACTCTGGTACGGCCAATACGCTAGGGGCTTAAGCATACCCCACAATACGGCGTGAGAAGTCCGAACACTTTCGACAGTGCGGCACCCCGAACTTATAGCATTATATGCATCAGCTCCGAATCATGTCTTGGGTCAATAGTTGGGTTTGCCCGGCTCCCATGTTTTGGTACCTTACGTTCCGCTATATCGGCTAAGGTAGCACTGGGAGAACTACTGCGATTGTGCCCCGGTTCAGCTGGGCTAAGCACCTCAGTAGAGAAAGCTAAAACTGACTGTCATGATAAGGCGAGAGACTGGTCGCTGTTCGAGAGGTTTTCGAGTCCTAAAGACTTATGCCGCTTAGAGCGAGGAGTCGGCCCTGTCCGGCTTAAGGCGTGTATCGCCCCGAGTTCGGCCTTCCGAATACTAGGGGCTTCGCCGAAATTTAAAATTATAGAATTCTATGGCTAAGTGAGAGTGATAACGCATTATAGTCCGATTGCCTTGTTCGTTGTGCTGAGCACCTCCCTCGAAGGACCAAAATGGGAACAAGAGTGCTCAGGTTTATCCCGAACACCCCAGCACTCGTGGCATGGGGGCAGAAGCCGACGACTAGCCATCTCTCAGATTTGATAAACAGCCAACAGAAGGTAATATTTTAAATTCAATAAGCGTTGCATAGCGCATATGAACAAGTTTTCATAATACAGGATTACACGAGCAAGTTCATTCAAATATTACATCTTTTGCACACTCGTCCTACGAGACGGGCACCCTTCAGGACACCCTCATAGTACATCTCGGGGTGGCGATGCTCCTTGCCCTGCGGCGGCCCTTCCTTCACCAGCTTCACGGCGTCCATCTTGGCCCATTGCACCTTCACACGGGCGAAAGCCCGGCGTGCACCTTCGATGCAGACGGACCGCTTGATGACTTCCAGCTGTGGGCAGGCATCCACAAGCCGCCTCACCAGGCCGAAGTAGCTGTTGGGAAGGGCGTCGCCAGGCCACATCCGGACTATAAAGCCCTTCATGGCCTGTTCGGCCGCCTTGTGCAGCTCGACCAGTTGCTTCAGCTGGTCGCTCAGAGGCATCGGGTGTTCGGTCCCAGTATACTGAGACCAGAACAGCTCTCCGTTGAGCTTCCCTCCTCGGCCTGGTAAAACTGTGCGGCATCCGACACGCTGCGGGGCAAATCTGCGAATGCTCCTGGAGAGCTCCGGATTCGGGTAAGTAACAAGTAATTTACTTTCACATGCTTGCTTTGCATATAGAATGCCTTACCCGCCGCTATCTTCTTCATCGCATCAATCTCCTGGAGGGCCTTTTGGGCTTCGGCCTTGGCACTCTTTGCGCTCTTGAGAGCCGCGGCAAGCTCAGACTCTCGCGTCTTCAAGTCAAGCTCCAACGCCTCGTGCTTCGTCACGAAGCTTGGAGCTCTTGTGCACCTCCCCACCGTGCCTCATGCCTTTCCCGCTCGGTGCGCTCCTTGGCCGCTTTGTTTTCGCCTCGGATAGCGCTTGCTTCAGGGTTTTGCAATCGCATTCATTTACATATATCCATAGACTAGGTACTACTTACCTTTGTTCTCCTTGATCTGCCTCTTGGCAAGACCGAGCTCTTCCTTGGACCCTTCGAGGTCCTGCTTCAGTGCGCGACCTCCGCAGTCAGTGCGGCAGAGGCCAGCATCGAAGCCTGCATACACATATAGACATACTTATATTAGACTCCTGTGATATTGTTTGATCCTCTGTTCGGCTTTTCTTTGTGAACACCGAACAGAGCATCAGGGGCTACTGTCTATGCGGTAATATTTTTCCTATATTTCAAATACTTACCTCAAAGCCTGTTAGAAGGCTGGCACAGGCTTCAGTCAGTCCGCTCTTGGCGGACTGAACCTTCTGAATCACCGCACTCATAATAGTGCGGTGCTCTTCGTCGATGGAAGCGCTGCGAAGCGCTCCCAGCAGATTGTCCGGTGCCCTGGATGGACAGAGGTCACCGGCACAGGCGTCTTGCCCCTTTTGGAAGGAGGCCGCCTGCCCGAGTCCGGAACCACTGGGGTTCTGCGCGGTGTTCGGCTGAGGGCCGAACTCGGAGCCCTCGGGAGCCTTACTCCCTCTGCTCCTGGAGTCCGGAAGGTCGCCTTGAGGCACCTCCGGGATTGTCTCCCCTCGACCCGGTGCCTCTTGAGACAATACCTTGGCATTGTCCGTAGGGCAAGGGGAGGTGGCGGTTGGAAGTGGATCGCTATCCATATCCGACGAGTCCAAGGAGCCGCCCGACGAAGATACGTCGATACGGGCTTGGGCGGTCTGCATAATCATATTCGGTGTTAGGAGAAGCAGTGCGACAAAGGTATGCTATGAGTTACTCTGGTATCCGAATACTTACGACTTCGCCAGGGGCTTGGCCCTGAGCAGCCACTCGTCTTCGCCTTCGGCGGCGGTGGTGGAGTAGTCCGGAAGGAGTCCTTCCCTTCTTGGACCCTCGGCCCCCCCAGTTGGGGCGGCCTTCCTTTTCTTGTCTCCCCCGACTGGAGGGGGAGCATCTTCATCTTCCTCCTCGTCTTCGGGGGAGGAGTGCATCGTGGAGTTATCGGACGATGAGTCTGATACCACCTGGCGCCGGGAACTCTTTCGGGTTCCCTTGGCCTTCTTGGTCTTCCCCGGCACCTCATAAGGAGCCGGGGTCAACATCTCCGTCAGGAGATCGTCCGCGGTGTCTTCAGGCAGGGGGGCCGGACAGTTGATCTGCTTCGATGCTTCCACCCAGTCTTGTCGAAGGCATGAGAGCTCAGACCCCGCACATAGTTAAGCTATGGTAAATGAATATCCTACCGGATGTATAGAACTCACCGAATGCGCTGGGCGCTTCGCGCTTAGCCCGCGGTCCTCGGTGAGAGAGGGAGGGACCTCGGCGCCCTTGAACAGCACCTTCCAGACGTCCTTGTGCATCGTGTCGAAGAGCTCGCTCAGAGTCTGGTGCTGGGCCGGGTCGAACTCCCACAAGTTGAAGTCCCGTTGTTGGCACGGGAGGATCCGGCGGATGAGCATGACCTGGACTATGTTGACAAGCTTGAGCTTCTTGCTTGTCATGTTCAGGATACATTTCTGGAGTCCGTCCAGCTCCACCGATGAACCCACGACAAGCCCTTCTCTTTCCAGGAAGTGAGCCGTGTAGGGAATCCGGATCGAAACTTGGGGGCAGCCACCCATTTGGTGTCGCGCGGCTCGGTGATGTAGAACCACGCCGATTGCCACCCCTTTATGGTCTCCACGAAGGAGCCTTCAAGCCATATAACGTTGGGCATCTTGCCCACCATGGCTCCGCCGCATTCTGCTTGTTGGCCGCCCACCACCTTCGGCTTGATATTGAAGGTCTTTAGCCATAGGCCGAAGTGGGGGCGGATGCGGAGGAAAGCCTCACACGACGACGATGAACGCCGAAATGTTGAGGATGAAGTTCGGGGCCAGATCATGGAAGTCCAGCCCGTAGTAGAACATGAGACCACGGACGAATGGATGGAGGGAACCCCAGTCACGGAGGAAGTGGTGGAGGAAAACTACCCTCTCGTGAGGTTCCGGGGTAGGACGATCTGCCCCGCAGCAGGCAGCCGATGCGCGATATTCGCGGCTAAGTATCCGGCTCCGCGCAGCTTCTTGATGTGTCCCTCCGTAACGGAGGAAGCCATCCATTTGCCTCCCGCTCCGGACATGATTGGAGAAGGTTGAGGGGAAGGATGTGGACTTGGGCGTTGGAGCTCGAGTGCGCAAGAATGGATGAGCAAGGAGGAAGAAGGCGTGGGTAGAAAAAGGTTAAACCTTGTCCCTTTATAAGGGCGGCCGAAACTATGCGCCCCCACTAGCCTGGTAAAACTCGCTTATCCCCCAAGCACCGTAATCGATGGCGCGGTTGGGTTACCCACGCCCGTATTGATGAGAATCCCGTAATAAGGGGGACACGATCTCTGCTTTGACAAGACGTGTCAAGAAACTGCCTCGCGTTATGTGCGGGGCTAGTTAAAGGAAATGGTTCGAATAATCACCGGGCCATGGCATAATGTCATGTTGCCAAAACATGTCAGCAGATTAGATTTGTGGAAATATTATTCTCTCTACGGTGGTATGTGGAACTTATTTTGCAGGGTCGGACACTATCCTTGTATTCAAATTCTTCCGTGGTGTATTCGGAGGAGGAACCCGCCTTGCAATGCCGAAGACAATACTGCGCGCCGGACTCATCGTCATTGAAGCCTGGTTCAGGGGCTACTGAGGGAGTCCTGGATTAGGGGGTCTCCGGACAGCCGGACTATATCCTTTGGCCGGACTGTTGGACTATGAAGATACAAGATTGAAGACTTCGTCTCGTGTCCGGATGGGACTCTACTTGGCGTGGAAGGCAAGCTAGGCAGTACGGATATGGATATCTCCTCCTTTGTAACCGACCTTGTGTAACCCTAACCCTCTCCGGTGTCTATATAAACCGGAGGGTTTTAGTCCGTAGGACATACAATCATACCATAGGCTAGCTTCTAGGGTTTAGCCTCTCCGATCTCGTGGTAGATCAACTCTTGTAATACCCATATCATCAAGAATAAATCAAGCAGGACGTAGGGTTTTACCTCCATCAAGAGGGCCCGAACCTGGGTAAAACATCGTGTCCCCTGCCTCCTGTTACCATCCGCCTTAGACGCACAGTTCGGGACCCCCTACCCGAGATCCGCCGGTTTTGACACCGACACTAGGCCTCGCTCTGGATCCCTTTGTTAGGGGTCTTATGTTCTATTATGGGCTAGATTTTCACGATCTGGCCCCGGATTCCCTTCTTCACATTTCGTCATTTATTGTCGTATGTGAGGCCTTCCTCCACATTACCCCTCACTTCGGCCTGTGGCTCAAGACCTTCGATGTGAAGCCGAAGATGATCGAGGGGCAGCACGCAGCGTGCGGAGGAGCTTTAATAAGCAAAATTGCTGACGCTCCATGGCCTGAGGGTAGCTTCCCAGAGGTGTCCGGATTGTGGCAGCGGGAGTGGTTCTACATCACAGCTCCCTGAAGTGCCAAGTGGGTAGCTGCCCCCACCTTTCGCTTAGGCCCCCCACCACAACTGACGTCATGGATCAGCACGAGGCTGAGCTGGGGTCCAGCCAAGGACGTGCCAATACTGCAAAGCCGTATCCCAGATCTCTTTGAGAGAGATTTCAGTCTGGTTATGGTAGTGCAAGTTATGCTAGTTCATCGAGTCCAGCCTTGCAAACGCCGGCCCATTCGCATGTGGGAATTCAACTCGGAAGGACCGCGAGTTATTCAACACTTCCTTGGCATGACGCCCGAGGAGATGTACAAATTGTTCTTCGGACCACAAATAATGTGTCTAGACATCACTGAGGATGCAGGTCTGAGCTGCAATAGCCCGAATACCCAAGTAAGTAGCCCTGCATCCGAACACACTGTCCGTTTGTTTATCGCAACGTCGCCCTAAAAAAGCCGCTCTTTGACCAGGATTGGATAGCGAAGGCAAAGTTGATCAGGTGTCCGGCCCCCTCCCTGAGACATCACCAAATCCCGTGCTAACTAGGATGCTGGAGATCGCGCCTTATCAAGCGCCCTCATGAGAAGATAAAGGGGGGGGCAAGGAGGCTAGCGCCTCCGCGAAGGAGGTTAACCGGGGAGGAGGAACTGAAACTTCCTCTCCCCAGGGAAGGAAGAGGAACGCCTCTGAGGACCCGGGGACCACGATCTCCAAACGGGGGAAGAAATCTTCGCCGGAGGGTCCTGCCCTGGGGGATACCCCGGCTGCACTATGCCCTCATGGGGATCAGCCCTCCACCGAGCTGTAAGTAAAAGGGTACTTAATAATGAAAATATCTCACCTTACTTCTGAGGAAAATAATCGAAGCATTTATCTTGCAGTTCGGATCTTATCCCTTCTCAGCAGAGCTCGTCTTCAGGGGATCTTCTTCCAGAGATGATGGAGAGCGAAACGCCTCCCTCTGCCATACCGCCTCGTGAGGCGGGAGACCCCGAGGTGTCGTCGCGTAGGGTTTCTCCTGATCCGGCAAGGCCAGAAGGTAATCCTATGGCCACCCGAAGTCCTCAGTATCCGGCTCTTGAAGAGGGCAATCGGAAGAGTCCGGCACCGTCTGGTGTAGGGTCGGACGTACTAAGGGATCTGCTAGACCAAGCGGCTATCTCAGAAGAGCACCGCGCGTTGATGGGTACGGTGATTGAAAGGATTTCGTCCGCCGAAAGCGGGTTGCATGAAGCCTTTATGAGTCTACTGACGGGTTTTGAGGTACGCGAAATGATGTACATTTTTGATAGTACCGCACATTTTTAGATGTGCCCTGTGTAGATAGTAGCCCGTGAGACTCTGGGTGCTGTCGAAGACGACAACACACAGAGGATCATAGTCCCAGGAATAATCGTACCGCCTTAATATGCAGGTGGCGAAGGGTCCGGTGGCCAGCCGGACTGATGAGTTTGCCGAGCTAAAGTGGCAGCTTGACGTGGCAGACGCCGACATCGTACTTGTGAACAAGCGGCT
The DNA here is from genome assembly GCF_003073215.2 of Triticum urartu. Taxonomy (NCBI): domain Eukaryota; kingdom Viridiplantae; phylum Streptophyta; class Magnoliopsida; order Poales; family Poaceae; genus Triticum; species Triticum urartu. Next base: position 1,155 of record NW_024114418.1, on the reverse strand, counting down.
TGACGAGGCACAGGGTATGTGATTCCTCCGGTGACACATGGGAAGAGGAGCATGATGCCAGTATCTATAACATGTGTCTGAGTGCAGATGAAGCTGCGGCCGTGGAGAACCATCGGGCGGAACTTGCCCAAGCCAAAGAACAAGCCAGGAAAAGCGATGCGGCTGCCCTAAAGGCAATCGAGGAGCTGAAAGCCGAACAGGCTGCTCACTGCCAAAGCAAGGAGGAAATAGCCAGGATGGTTGTGGAATTGAAGAACGCCGCTGACCGTTACGAGCTTCTTGAAAAGGAAGATCGAGCAAAGAGGACAGACCTGGAGAAGGCCACGATGGCGACCAAAGACACCCGCTCTGCAATGAGAGCAATGAAGGAGGAGCTGCGTCAAGCCGGGGATATCGCGGCTGGGAAGCCCTTTATGCTGCGGATGAAGTTTGCAGATCCTCCGTACGCCCCTTTGGACCGGCTGTGGAGTTCTGCGGACGCATATCTGGACTTAGCGGCGAGTGTTGCCGATGCGGCCGAATACTTCCGAGATCAAAAAGATTGCGAAGTGGAAAAATTGTTCTGGTCACAATTTAACGTTACAGAGTGTCCGCTTCCATTGACTGATTGGTTGGCCGAATGGGCCAAGCTGAATAGATTGTCCGGACTCGCCATGAGGTCTGTTGTGGATCATCTGTGGTCGGAAAGGCCAAAGCTGAACAGTTATTTTAGTTTGGTGCAGCAGTTGCTTGGTGCGGTGCCGCACATCAACGCGATTAAGAGGTCGGTGTGCGTAGAGGGTGCGCGGATGGCCCTTTCCCGTGTGAAGACATACTAGGCAGAGATGGAGGCCACCGCCATTGCAGCCGAAGATTCGGACAAGAGCCGAGTACCTGCCGAGCACTACTTTCGAGAAGTTCTTGAGGGCGCTCGTTCGATAGAAGCGTAGTGCTCGAAGAATATTATGTTCTAATGACATGTATTCCCATTGAAAAACAATGTTTTATTGAGTTTATCAAGGCTGTTTTTACACTTTTGCCTGAAAGTACTATGATGCCTCCTATGCGGCCGTTTATGTATATATGTATATAACCTGAAAGATGGCAATCGTCGGCTTCAGCCCCCACGCATATAATGCAGGGGTGCTCACAAAAGACGCATGTTCACACTTGATC
>NW_024114417.1:0-11983 GCF_003073215.2 Triticum urartu | reverse complement strand
GTAACTTAGTATACTTTAGGACCATGAAAATGATATGTTTATGAATGAAAGTAGGGAATTAGATGAAGTATTCTTTAAACAGGAACCTATTCTGAATCATAATTTACTTATTGAAATCCTAGGGGATCCTCCTCCACCCAAGGGTGATCCCGTGTTTGAGCTTAAACCGTTACCTGATACTCTTAAATATGCTTATCTTGATGAGAAAAAGATATATCCTGTTATTATTAGTGCTAACCTTTCAGAGCATGAGGAAGAGAGATTATTGAAAACTCTGAAGAAGCACCGCTGCTATTGGGTATACTCTTGATGATCTTAAGGGCATTAGTCCCACTCTATGTCAACATAAAATTAATTTGGAAGAAGATGCTAAACCAGTTCGTGATCACCAACGACGGCTGAATCCTAAGATGAAAGAAGTGATAAGAAAGGAAATACTAAAGCTCCTTGAGGCATGTATAATTTATCCCGTTTCTGATAGTCAATGGGTAAGTCCTGTCCATTGTGTCCCTAAAAAGGGAGGTATTACTATCGTTCCTAATGATAAAGATGAATTGATTCTGCAAAGAATTATTACAGGTTATAGGATGGTAATTGATTCCGCAAATTAAATAAGGCTACTAAAAAAGATCATTAGCCCTTACCTTTTATTGATCAAATGCTAGAAAGATTATCCAAACATACACATTTTTGCTTTATAGATGGTTATTCTGGTTTCTCTCAAATACATGTGTCAGCTGATGATCAATCTAAGACCACTTTTACTTGCCCGTTCGGTACTTTTGCTTATAGACGTATGCCTTTTGGTTTATGTAATGCACTTGCTACCTTCCAAAGATGCATGATGGCTATATTTTCTGACTTTTGTGAAAAGATTTGTGAGGTTTTTATGGACGATTTCTCCGTTTATGGATCCTCTTGTGATGATTGCTTAAGCAACCTTGATCGAGTTTCGCAGAGATGTGAAGAAACTAACCTTGTCTTGAATTAGGAGAAGTGCCACTTTATGGTTAATGAAGGTATTGTCTTGGGGCATAAAGTTTCTAAAAGAGGTATTGAAGTTGATAAAGCTAAGGTTGATGCTATTGAAAAGATGCCATGTCCCAAGGACAACAAAGGTATAAGAAGTTTCCTTGGTCACGCCGATTTTTATAGGAGGTTCATTAAGGACTTCTCAAAAATTTCTCGGCCTCTGACTAATTTATTACAAAAAGATATACCATTTGTCTTTGATGATGATTGTGTAGAAGCATTTGAAATACTTAAGAAAGCATTGATCTCTGCACCTATTGTTCAGCCACCTGATTGGAATTTACCCTTTGAAATTATGTGTGATGCTAGTGATTATGCTGTAGGTGTTGTTCTAGGGCAAAGAGTTGATAAGAAATTAAATGTTATTCAATATGCTAGTAAAACCCTAGACAATGCTCAAAGAAAATTATGCTACTACTGAAAAAGAATTCTTAGCAGTTGTATTTGCTTGTGATAAGTTTAGACCTTATATTGTTGATTCTAAAGTAACTATTCACACTGATCATGCTGCTATTAAATATCTTATGGAAAAGAAAGATGCTAAACCTAGACTTATTAGATGGGTTCTCTTGCTACAAGAATTTGATTTGCATATTGTTGATAGAAAGGGAGCTGAGAACCCCGTTGCAGACAACTTGTCTAGGTTAGAAAATGTGCTTGATGACCCACTTCCTATTGATGATAGCTTTCCGGATGAGCAATTAAATGTCATAAATGCTTCTCATACTGCTCCATGGTATGCTGATTATGCTAATTACATTGTTGCTAAGTTTATACCACCTAGTTTCACATACCAGCAAAAGAAAAAGTTCTTCTATGATTTGAGGCATTACTTTTGGGATGACCCACATCTTTATAAAGAAGGAGTAGATGGTGTTATTAGACGTTGTGTACCTGAGCATGAACAGGAACAGATCCTATGCAAGTGTCACTCCGAAGCTTATGGAGGACACCATGCTGGAGATAGAACTGCACATAAGGTATTGCAATCTGGTTTTTATTGGCCTACTCTCTTCAAGGATGCCTGTAAGTTTGTCTTATCTTGTGATGAATGTCAAAGAATTGGTAATATTAGTAGACGTCAAGAAATGCCTATGAATTATTCACTCGTTATTGAACCATTTTGATGTTTGGGGCTTTGACTATATGGGACCTTTTCCTTCCTCTAATGGATATACACATATTTTAGTTGCTTGTGATTACGTTACTAAGTGGGTAGAAGCTATTCCAACTAGTAGTGCTGATCATAACACTTCTATTTAAAATGCTTAAAGAAGTTATTTTTCCAAGGTTTGGAGTCCCTAGATATTTAATGACTGATGGTGGTTCACATTTTATTCATGGTGCTTTCCGTAAAATGCTTGCTAAATATGATGTTAATCATAGAATTGCATCCCCTTATCACCCTCAGTCTAGTGGTCAAGTAGAATTGAGTAATAGAGAGCTCAAATTAATTTTGCAAAAGACTTTTAATAGATCTAGAAAGAATTGGTCCAAGAAACTGATGATGCATTATGGGCCTATAGAACTGCATATAAATATCCTATGGGTATGTCTCCGTATAAAATGGTTTATGGAAAAGCATGTCACTTACCTCTCGAACTAGAACACAAGGCATATTGGGCTATTAAAGAACTCAATTATGATTTTAAACTTGCCGGTGAGAAGAGGCTATTTGATATTAGCTCACTTGATGAATGGAGAACCCAAGCCTATGAAAATGCCAAGTTGTTTAAAGAAAAAGTTAAAAGATGGCATGACAAAAGAATACAAAAGCGTGAGTTTAATGTAGGTGATTATGTATTGCTATACAACTCTCGTTTAAGATTTTTTGCAGGAAAACTTCTCTCTAAATGGGAAGGTCCTTACGTTATCGAGGAGGTCTATCGTTCCGGTGCCATAAAAATCAACAACTTCGAAGGCACAAATCCGAAGGTGGTGAACAGTCAAAGATCAAACATTATATCTCAGGTAATCCTATAAATTTTGAAACCAATGTTATTGAAACCGTAACCCCAGAGGAATACATAAGGGACACTTTCCGGAACGTTTCAGACTCCGAAAAGGAATAGGTATGTGGTACGGTAAGTAAACCGACTCCAAAACAGTTCTAATGGCAATTTTCTTCCATTTTGGAATATTTAGAAAAATAGAAAAATAAGAAGTAGTCCGGGAAGGACACGAGGGCTCCACGAGGGTGGAGGGCTCGCCCTACCCCCTGGGCGCGCCCCCTACCTCGTGTGCTCTCCGGACTCCGTTTTCTTACACGTTGCGTATTTTGGTCGGTAAAAATTCATTATATAATCTCCTGAAGGTTTTGACTCCTGTATCACGCAATTATCATATGTTTGTGTTTCGAGCTGTTGCTGCTGCAGATTAGAGCAAGATGTCTTCGCAAGAGTCAGTCGGGGAGAGCCGGGTGTCTCCGGCACCGAGATCAATGACAAACAACAATGTTGACCACTTTGGGCCAGCAACGGAGGAAGAGATGGAGGCTGATTTGAAGAGGATAGATGCCATGGTGGAAGATCAAGAAGTCACTTCCCGCTTCTGAGCTGGATTCACAATGGGGGAACAGCAGAGCTCGGCTATTCCAAACTTGGTTATCCCTTCCAATGTTAGATTTCTTTCTTATGAGAATATGAAAAGGAGTGTCACTGGTTCTCCCGCAGCTATGCATCACCCTTGGGTGCAGGGAAACTTTGGCTATTACAGGAAAGCTTCCAAAGGAAATAATGGACCTCAAGCAGCAAGTCAATAAGCTCGAGGAGGAAAATCATATCCTGAGGGGCATCATCGCCAAGAATATCACATCACCATCCCCAAAAAGAAAGATATAATCACATGGGTATGGGCACTGCCCTTGGCAACTGTCGAGCTTGGGGGAGTGCCCCGGTATCGTATCACCATCACTTTTATCTTTACCGCTTTTCTTAGTTCGATACTTTTGATAATATTTTGATCTAGTAGAATAAAAGTTCTTAGTATGATCTAGTTGTGAGTTTTGCTTTATGGTCCTTCTATGTAATCGAGTCCGTGAGCTATATATAATAAAGATTAGTGTTGAGTCAAGGGCTTGATTATTTTTCCATGATCTTGAGTGAATAAAATAAAAGAGAAAGAATAAAAAGAAACAAAGAGATCATATGGATTTTATGGAGAGTAACGAGCTCACATAGAAAGAGTATGATGAATAAAAGTTGTTGAGAGTTCACAAACATAGTTTTGGTCATGGTTGCAATTAATAGGAAGTAATAAAGAATGAGAGGTCTTCACATATAAATACACTATCTTGGACATCTTTTATGATTGTGAGCACTCACTAAAATATGACATGCTAAAGGGTTGACGTTGGACAAGGAAGACAACGTAATGGGTTATGTTTTCTTACATCTGAGATAAATTATATTGTCATGGATCATCCAACAAGATTGAGCTTGCCTTTACCCCTCATGCTAGCAAAATTCTTTGCACCAAGTAGAGATACTACTTGTGCTTCCAAACACCCTTAAACCAGTTTCGCCATGAGAGTCCACCATACCTACCTATGGATTGAGTAAGATCCTCCAAGTACGTTGTCATCAATGCAAGCAATAAAAATTGCTCTCTAAATATGTATGACTTATTAGTGTGGGAGAAAATAAGCTTTATACGATCGTGTGATATGGAAGAAATAAAAGCGACAGACTGCATAATAAAGGTCCATATCACAAGTGGCAATATAAAGTGACGTTCTTTCGCATTAAGATTTTGTGCATCCAACCATAAAAGCGCATGACAACCTCTGCTTCCCTCTGCGAAGGGCCTATCTTTTACTTTTATCTCCTACCTTGCATAAGAGTCATGGTGATCTTCACCCTTCCTTTTTACATTTTATCCTTTGGCAAGCACAGTATGTTGGAAAGATCCTGGTATATATGGCTAATTGGATGTGAGTTTTCATGAACTATTATTGTTGACATTACCCTTGAGGTAAAACGTTGGGAGGCAAAACTATAAGCCCCTATCTTTCTCTGTGTCCGATTAAAACTCCATACCCATAAGTATTGCGTGAGTGTCAGCAATTGTGAAAGACTATATGATAGTTGAGTATGTGGACTTGCTGAAAAGCTCTTATACATTGACTCTTTCCTATGTTATGATAAATTGCAATTGCTCCAATGACTGAGATTATAGTTTGTTAGTTTTCAATGAAGTTTACGATTCATACTTGAAATTGTGATTGAATTATTACTCTAGCATAAGAAATCATATGACAAGAATTATATAAGTTGCTGTTCTAAGAATGATCATGATGCCCTCATGTCCGTATTTTATTTTTTATCGACACCTCTATCTCTAAACATGTGGACATATTTTTTGATTTCGGCTTTTCGCTTGAGGACAAGCGAGGTCTAAGCTTGGGGGAGTTGATACGTCCATTTTGCATCATGCTTTTATATCGATATTTATTGCATTATGGGCTGTTATTACACATTATGTCACAATACTTATGCCTATTCTCTCTTATTGCATTATGGGCTATTGTTACACCCTGCCCACGAGGGTGGGGGGCGCCCTACCCCCCTGGGCGCGCCCCCTACCTCGTGGGCCCCCTGGTGGCCCTCCGGTGGCTATCTTCTGCTATATGAAGTCTTTCGATGGGAAAAAAATAACAAGCCTTCTTCTCGGACGAAACTCCGCCGCCACGAGGCGGAACCTTGGCGGAACCAATTGATACGTCTCCAATGTATCTACTTTTCCAAACACTTTTGCCCTTGTTTTGGACTCTAACTTGCATGATTTTAATGGAACTAACTCGGAATGGCGTTGTTTTCATCAGAATTACCATGATGTTATTTATGTGCAGAAACAAACATTCTTGGAATGACCTGAAACTTCACGGAGCAACTTTCTGGAAAATATAAAAAATACCTGCAAAAGATGAAGGCCAGGGGGCCCACCACCTCTCCACGAGGGTGGGGGGCGCGCCCCCTACCTCATGGGCTCCCTGGTGCCTCTCCGACTCCGACTCCAACTCTATATATTGTGTTTTTGGGAGAAAAAAATCAGAGAGAAGAATTCATCGTGTTTTACGATACGGAGCCTCCGCCAAGCCCTAAAACCTCTCGGGAGGGCTGATCTGGAGTCCGTTCGGGGCTCCGGAGAGGGGAATCCGTCGCCATCGTCATCATCAACCATCCTCCATCACCAATTTCATGATGCTCACCGCCGTGCGTGAGTAATTCCATCGTAGGCTTGCTGGACGGTGATGGGTTGGATGAGATCTATCATGTAATCGAGTTAGTTTTGTTAGGGTTTGATCCCTAGTATCCACTATGTTCTGAGATTGATGTTGCTATGACTTTGCTATGCTTAATGCTTGTCACTAGGGCCCGAGTGCCATGATTTCAGATCTGAACCTATTATGTTTTCATCAATATATGAGTGTTCTTGATCCTATCTTGCAAGTCTATAGTCACCTATTATGTGTTATGATCCGTTAACCCTGAAGTGACAATAATCGGGATACTTACCGGTGATGACCGTAGTTTGAGGAGTTCATGTATTCACTATGTGTTAATGCTTTGTTCCGGTACTCTATTAAAAGGAGGCCTTAATATCCCTTAGTTTCCGTAAGGACCCTGCTGCCACGGGAGGGTAGGACAAAAGATGTCATGCAAGTTCTTTTCCATAAGCACGTATGACTATATTCGGAATACATGCCTACATTACATTGATGAACTGGAGCTAGTTCTGTGTCACCCTAGGTGTCGGTGTCAAAACCGGTGGATCTCGGGTAGGGGGTCCCGAACTGTGCGTCTAAGGCGGATGGTAACAGGAGGCAGGGGACACGATGTTTACCCAGGTTCGGGCCCTCTTGATGGAGGTAATACCCTACGTCCTGCTTGATTGTTCTTGATGATATGAGTAGTACAAGAGTTGATCTACCACGAGATCGAGAGGCTAAACCCTAGAAGCTAGCCTATGGTATGAGTTGTTGTTGTCCTACGGACTAAACCCTCCGGTTTATATAGACACGGAGGGGCTAGGGTTACACAGAGTCGGTTACAAGGAAGGAGATCTACATATCCGTATTGCCAAGCTTGCCTTCCACGCCAAGGAGAGTCCCATCCGGACACGGGACGAAGTCTTCAATCTTGTATCTTCATAGTCCAACAGTCCGGCCAAAGGATATAGTCCGGCTGTCCGGATACCCCCTAATCCAGGACTCCCTCAGTAGCCCCCGAACCAGGCTTCAATGACGATGAGTCCGGCGCGCAGATTGTCTTCGGCATTGCAAGGCGGGTTCTTCTTCAAACTCTGAGTACCTGTTAAATAGTGTCCGGCTTCTCGTAAATGTTGCGCTTCTTGGCTTCTGCGTCCAATAATGGCCATCTTCCACGTGTCAAGCGAATGTGAGGAGCCAGGGTGTTTTTACATTTACCACCCCATCTATGTGAATGAACTGTCTATTAAAGAGACGAGGATCCTCAGATCCAAACCACACCATCCTCCCTCAGCGAGCATTCATCGGAGCGCGCCCGAAAAAATCCATCCCAACATGGCCGGCCAGCGCAGCTCCTCCTCTCGCTCCCGCAGCCCCAAGCCCGGAGATTGGGAGAAGTGTTCCGTCCCGCACAGCCAATTAGTGAAGCTACAGACCCAGGGATTCCTCCCTCCAGCGTATATGGTCCCGGTTCGAGCCGGGCTCGCCACCTATAATGGCAGCAAGCGGAGAGCTTTCCCAACCCCTCTAAGGGAGAGCGGGTATGCCTTGTCCCTTATTTGTTAAGGGGACTCAGATTTCCAATCCATCTATTTCTCCAAGGGCTCCTGGAGTTCTACGGCCTCCAGTTGCACAACCTCACCCCTGCCTCCATACTGCACATCCTGGCTCCTACGTATTCGCTTGACACGTGGAAGATGGCCATTATTGGATGCAGAAGCCAAGAGAGCGCAACATTTACGAGAAGCCGGACACTATTTAGTATGGTACTCAGAGTTTGAAGAAGAACCCGCCTTGCAATGCCGAAGACAATCTGCGCCGGACTCATCGTCATTGAAGCCTGGTTCGAGGGGCTACTGAGGGAGTCCTGGATTAGGGGGTATCCGGACAGCCGGACTATATCCTTTGGCCGGACTGTTGGACTATGAAGATACAAGATTGAAGACTTCGTCCCGTGTCCGGATGGGACTCTCCTTGGCGTGGAAGGCAAGCTTGGCAATACGGATATGTAGATCTCCTTCCTTGTAACCGACTCTGTGTAACCCTAGCCCCCGGTGTCTATATAAACCGGAGGGTTTTAGTCCGTAGGACAACATACAATCATACCATAGGCTAGCTTCTAGGGTTTAGCCTCTTCGATCTCGTGGTAGATCAACTCTTGTATACTCATATCATCAAGAACAATCAAGCAGTGACGTAGGGTATTACCTCCATCAAGAGGGCCCGAACCTGGGTAAACATCGTGTCCCCTGCCTCCTGTTACCATCCGCCTTAGACGCACAGTTCGGGACCCCCTACCGAGATCCCGGTTCATCATGTAACAGTCATAACCTAGGGTGACACAGAACTAGCTCCAGTTCATTGATATAATGTAGGCATGTATTCCGAACATAGTCATACGTGCTTATGGAAAAGAACTTGCATGACATCTTTTGTCCTACCCTCCCGTGGCAGCGGGGTCCTTACGGAAACTAAGGGATATTAAGGCCTCCTTTTAATAGAGTACCGGAACAAAGCATTAACACATAGTGAATACATGAACTCCTCAAACTACGGTCATCACCGTAAGTATCCCGATTATTGTCACTTCGGGGTTAACGGATCATAACACATAATAGGTGACTATAGACTTGCAAGATAGGATCAAGAACACTCATATATTGATGAAAACATAATAGGTTCAGATCTGAAATCATGGCACTCGGGCCCTAGTGACAAGCATTAAGCATAGCAAAGTCATAGCAACATCAATCTCAGAACATAGTGGATACTAGGGATCAAACCCTAACAAAACTAACTCGATTACATGATAGATCCATCCAACCCATCACCGTCCAGCAAGCCTACGATGGAATTACTCACGCACGGCGTGAGCATCATGAAATTGGTGATGGAGGATGGTTGATGATGACGATGGCGATGGATTCCCCTCTCCGGAGCCCCGAACGGACTCCAGATCAGCCCTCCCGAGAGGTTTTAGGGCTTGGCGGAGGCTCCGTATCGTAAAACACGATGAATTCTTCTCTCTGATTTTTTTCTCCCAAAAACACAATATATAGAGTTGGAGTCGGAGTCGGAGAGGCACCAGGGGGCCCATGAGGTAGGGGGCGCGCCCCCCACCCTCGTGGAGAGGTGGTGGGCCCCCTGGCCTTCATCTTTTGCAGGTATTTTTTATATTTTCCAGAAAGTTGCTCCGTGAAGTTTCAGGTCATTCCAAGAATGTTTGTTTCTGCACATAAATAACACCATGGTAATTCTGATGAAAACAACGCCATTCCGAGTTAGTTCCATTAAAATCATGCAAGTTAGAGTCCAAAACAAGGGCAAAAGTGTTTGGAAAAGTAGATACATTGGAGACGTATCAATTGGTTCCGCCAAGGTTCCGCCTCGTGGCGGCGGAGTTTCGTCCGAGAAGAAGGCTTGTTATTTTTTTCCCATCGAAAGACTTCATATAGCAGAAGATAGCCACCGGAGGGCCACCAGGGGGCCCACGAGGTAGGGGGCGCGCCCAGGGGGGTAGGGCGCCCCCCACCCTCGTGGGCAGGGTGTAACAATAGCCCATAATGCAATAAGAGAGAATAGGCATAAGTATTGTGACATAATGTGTAATAACAGCCCATAATGCAATAAATATCGATATAAAAGCATGATGCAAAATGGACGTATCAACTCCCCCAAGCTTAGACCTCGCTTGTCCTCAAGCGAAAGCCGAAATCGAAAAATATGTCCACATGTTTAGAGATAGAGGTGTCGATAAAAATAAAATACGGACATGAGGGCATCATGATCATTCTTAGAACAGCAACTTACATAATTCTTGTCATATGATTTCTTATGCTAGAGTAATAATTCAATCACAATTTCAAGTATGAATCAAAACTTCATTGAAAACTAACAAACTATAATCTCAGTCATTGGAGCAATTGCAATTTATCATAACATAGGAAAGAGTCAATATATAAGAGCTTTTCAGCAAGTCCACATACTCAACTATCATATAGTCTTTCACAATTGCTGACACTCACGCAATACTTATGGGTATGGAGTTTTAATCGGACACAGAGAAAGATAGGGGCTTATAGTTTTGCCTCCCAACGTTTTACCTCAAGGGTAATGTCAACAATAATAGTTCATGAAAACTCACATCCAATTAGCCATATATACCAGGATCTTTCCAACATACTGTGCTTGCCAAAGGATAAAATGTAAAAAGGAAGGGTGAAGATCACCATGACTCTTATGCAAGGTAGGAGATAAAAGTAAAAGATAGGCCCTTCGCAGAGGGAAGCAGAGGTTGTCATGCGCTTTTATGGTTGGATGCACAAAATCTTAATGCGAAAGAACGTCACTTTATATTGCCACTTGTGATATGGACCTTTATTATGCAGTCTGTCGCTTTTATTTCTTCCATATCACACGATCGTATAAAGCTTATTTTCTCCCACACTAATAAGTCATACATATTTAGAGAGCAATTTTTATTGCTTGCACCGATGACAACTTACTTGGAGGATCTTACTCAATCCATAGGTAGGTATAGTGGACTCTCATGGCAAAACTGGTTTAAGGGTATTTGGAAGCACAAGTAGTATCTCTACTTGGTGCGATGAATTTGGCTAGCATGAGGGGGAAAGGCAAGCTCAACCATGTTGGATGATCCATGACAATATAATTTATCTCAGATGTAAGAAAACATAACCCATTACGTTGTCTTCCTTGTCCAACGTCAACTCTTTAGCATGTCATATTTTAATGAGTGCTCACAATCATAAAAGATGTCCAAGATAGTATATTTATATGTGAAGACCTCTCTTTCTTTATTACTTCCTATTAATTGCAACGATGACCAAAACTATGTTGTCAACCTCAACAACTTTTATTCATCATACTTTTCTATGTGAGCTCATTACTCTCCATAAGACTCACATGATCTCTTTGTTTCTTTTTATTTCTTTCTCTTTTCTTTATTCCCTTAGGATCATGGAAAATAATCAAGCCCTTGACTCAACACTAATCTTTATTATATAGCTCACGGACTCGATTACATAGAGGAATAAAGCAAAACTCAAAACTAGATCATGCATAAAACTTTATTCTACTAGATCAAGATATTACCAAAAGGATCGAACTAAGAAAAACGGTAAAGATAAAAGTGATGGTGATACGATACCGGGGCACTCCCCCAAGCTTGGCAGTTGCCAAGGGGAGTGCCCATACCCATGTGATTATGTCTCTCTTTTCGGGGATGGTGATGTGATATTCTTGGCGATGATGCCCCTCAGGATACGATTCTCCTCCTCGAGCTTATTGACTTGCTGCTTGAGGTCCATTATTTCCTTTCGGAGTTTTCCTGTAACAGCCAAAGCTCCCTGCACCCAAGGGTGCTGCATAGCTGCGGGAGAACCAGTGACACTCTTTTTCATATTCTCATAAGAAAGAAATCTAACATTGGAAGGGATAACCGAGTTTGGAATAGCCGAGCTCTGCAGTTCTCCCATTGTGAATCCAGCTCGGAAGCGGGAAGTGACTTCTTGATCCTCTTCCATGGCATCTATCCTCTTCAATTCAGGCCTCCATCTCTTCCTCCGTTGCTGGCCCAAAGAGGTCAACATTGTTGTTTGTCATTGATCTCGGTGCCGGATGAGACACCCGGCTCTCCCCGACTGACTCTTGCGAAGACATCTTGCTCTAATCTGCAGCAGCAACAGCTCGAAACACAAAACAGAGGATAATTGCGTGATA
>NW_024114416.1:0-9688 GCF_003073215.2 Triticum urartu | reverse complement strand
TCTATAGCATATAGAACTAGGATGTGACAATCACCCCCACTAAAACAAGAATCTCGTCCCGAGATTCAAGAAGTGAAGTAAGAAGACAGAGGGGTCACAAAACTATCACAGTCTTCTCGATCCAACTGCCCTTCTCGAAGATACCGAATATATTGCATCACATTGATCTTGACGTCTTTGTTTTCGAGATCTTCATTCAACACGATGACGACGGAAGGAAACTCTACAGGATAGATCTTTTCAAAGATCAAGCAAATCATGATCAACTCACGGAATGAGATGTTGAAACATCTCGAGTTGAGACACAAAACACATCGAGAGGGATGGAAGAACAAACGACGAGGTTTGATTTGGTGGGCAACAATCCCACGCTTAGAGAGATCGTGGATGGTGTCAAGATGGCGAGGAAATAATTGCCATGATCCCATAACGGGGCACCTTCGGGGAAGGTGACTCGTAGATTATTCCCTTAAATGGCAAAAAGAATTAATTTTGATATCTAGATCATTGAAACTCTTTATACCAGCCTAAGGCAATCACAATCATCGTTTGGCGGAGTTCAAAGGAATGGCATATCCGGATTCAATGGATGATGTGGAACTACCTTGTTCAAGACAACGCAAGGAATGATTTTTGCTTATCATCGGAAATGGATGGGACCCATGGTAGTACCACTGTTGAAGATGGTCCTGACCAGGAATTACCGGGAAGGTAGTCCAAGATAGAATGGCACAATGCCGGTGCAAGCCGGGAACAAAATGCAAATGTTGGGAATGATTCTAGTAACTGGGGATAAACTCAATAGTAGAGAGTGATTCCACTGTTTGAATGGTTCTAGTATAATCGAAGGAAACCGAGAGCACAACGACCCTGAGGAACAACTTCTAGAATAAGTTGCACTAAATCCTCATGGAGAAGATGGTCAAATAGCTCAATCAAGATACTACAACGATAGATCTTCCGGCTAGGTGTGTCGGCCACAACATCCACTTTACCGGGTTACAGAAGAGACCAATATTACAGTCCTTGAGAAACGTTCCAACCATCATATCTTCCTGGATTCAGATCTGGTTGGTGTCAGGATAATCCAGACTCATCGGGTCTAGAAAGAAAAATGAAAGTTTGCAACACAAATCGACGAGATGATGTTGCGAGATTCTCCGGGAATGAACTACGATAGTAAGCTCCAAAACATGAGCTGGTTCTTCTACAACATGTGAACATGCTGTCCCTGACAAGCATGACCACGTAGTAGTCTTATAATAAAACACTACCAAGTCCAGGTGGGGAGCCATCATCAAGGATATCGAAGTCCTTGCATAAGTCTTGCTCTTAAGAAGAGACTTCTTCTCCTTGAACAAATCAATCAGTGGCTTGGTGTGCTAGGGATACGTATAGAATGAAGATGATCAGTCTATCAGACCATACAATACTTCGCACATGCATGACTGACTGGGGATGATTCCAGAGGAAGCAAAACAAACTTTCTAGAATTCATGGTGGCAACTTACATCAAATGCACGTGAATCAAGGAAGTCACTTCTTACATCCAAACATATACTTCATGAACGGGGCATGAAGAAAATGCTTACACAAGTCTCCAACACTAGCTGGATGTTCAACACAAATCATGGAGGAGACAAAATGCTGCTGATGGGGCTCAATAGCAACTCATCGGAATTTTCCATCAACTGGACTTCCACCATTATGTGAACAATGTGATAGTATTGGTCAGACCAAAGATGTAATGGTGTATGCTCGAGGAGTCAAACAAGAGTAGACAACATTACGAATATCGTTGGTTCTGATTTGATTTGAGGAATAGCCCACACTCAAATCAAGGTTCAAGACGACAGATTCAAGAACTGATCATGAGGATCAATCGATGAAGATATCATCTTTCTTCAACACACACAACACAAGGATATCCCTTCCGAAATGAACTAGTGGGAAAAGCTTTCATCTTCCAACTCTGCAAGTAGTTGTTTAGCTCAACCGACTAGTTCAGGTGTACCCAACACATAATTCTTGGAATGGGGTGGTTTGGAGGAAAACCATATGACCATGGACTTAACATAGCGGTCAGGTGACAACTGGTAATACTTCCGGTGAAGATTATCCGGAAAATCACGAACCACCGATATGACTTTAGCTTGAGAACATCTTCCTTTTCAAGGCAAGATGACATGATCAGAGATAAGGGATTCAATTCTAACTCAAAGATCGAAGAGTACCAGAAATAAGACAAGATAACACGAGCAATCCTAGAATAGTGATTCGATAACCAACACACTAAGAATGATATTAATGTCCATTAACTACCAAGCAACATGGTTGCTAGGAGTATTGATTTCACACATCACAATTCACTTGTCGGCATTTAGGTTACAACAACACGGAACCGAGGAATGAATATGATGGCGAGAGTATCACTGCGTCAAGAATTCATGAGATATGTGCAATTCTCATGACAATACTGACATAAAGGGGTAATACTTCCAGGGTAGAACATAGAGCAAAAGCTGGATTGGCATTTGACAGAACACACTACTTTGACCCAGTCCTGGATATGGATGAGGTACAGAGTTTGTTTCTCCTAGTCATTCTGAAATAGAATGGCTTAACGGACCACAATAATAATAACATCGATAACACGGATGCACATTACTCCTGACTATCAATGATAGATGATGGTCGGAATACAAATGAAGAGGGACAACTCAAGAGGGACATATATCTTTCTGAGTTGTGGATGCATAGATTAATATGTCGAACCAAGTTCAACAAGTTTCTTCCAGATAACCCATGCAGAAAGGTAGAACTGGCAGAATCACAATTATGAATGGAGAACTCAAGAGTTACTCTGATGTGATATTTTGGTTCAAGAACTTCTGCCTTAATGGTTCACGGTATTGGAAGAAGGAAATACCACGACTCGAGGACTGTCGCCAAGGTTAACTAATATCCTAAAAGGAACGACCAACACTATCAACAGGAGGTGACTAAAGTGAATCTCGGTTCAAACCCAGGAATTAGAATACCTTACTAACTAAATGGCATCACGGTATGCTTTCGAGAATGATGGCCAAAATCATCACACTGGGAACACAAGACATGGCTAGATTAATAGGTGATCCTCTAAAACACCTAGGGTCATAATACTAGCTCCAACCTATATGTCGAGGCAACAAAGGGCCTCAACTCACCGATTAGTGTGGTTAATCTGGACCAAAAGGATATCAGAAACGGGAAGAAAGGATTGCAAATGCATCAGACTATTTACAGACCTGGGATGACTTGGACAACATAATGGCTGTAAATGCTCAAAATTATTTGAGACATCCTGCAAAATGGTGGTATAACCACTTAACATCACAATATCAAAGTTCCGAGACCAACTATGAACACACGGAAGTACTGGAAACTGAACTGAGACATGAATCCATCAATCCTATAAGTCTATGGATTAGTAACACGTCTTCCTGATAGATAGATGAGAAGGCCTAGTTTCTTAACCCTGTAGAAAAGAAGAGGTTGACTCAGATCAGAAGGGCATAAGGTAAAGGAGTAAAAAGAGCCTTACGTCCCCTTCCACAATCAATTCCGTTATATAACTAAAGCATTTCTAGACTCAACTTCGACCAGTTTGGCTTGGCAATCCTACAGGCAGTCAGGCTCTGGTACCAACACTGTCAGGACCCGATTCCAAGTCACATCGATCTTAGCCGGTAACACCTCTTATCACTTTGCGGCCTCACGCACGGTATTCCATGGATGTTGCCTTACCATGGCCCGGGACCATTTGCGCCTTTTGGCTCACGTATATGACAGTGTCACTAGCATCCATATGACAAAGAACCTGGGCGACATGGCTAGTCGTGACCAAAGCGGCACCAACCTATGGGGCAGGCGTTACATGAATCACATCGAGCATGTCGGTCTGCAGCGTGTGAATCCGGGCTGTAGCACTGGGCTAACTGACTCCGGGAAACCGGCTGTAGCAGGCTAGGAGGACTCCGGATGTCACCGCTGACATTTCCCGAAGGGACAGACCAGGAACAAAGTGAAACACATGTCGGCCAGTCAAGTTGTCTGAGCAGTAGTGTCTGGGCTAGCAGGGACTCCGGTGAACCGGGCTGTAGCGGACTACTATGGCTCATGGAAGCACTAGACTACATTTCCCCATAAGAGAGGCTGCCAAGGATAAACAACTAGGTTGTCGGATCCCACACATACCAAGCATTTCAATCATACACACAATATGCTCGATATGTGTAAATACAACATGGCATCACAACATAACTCTACGACTCAAGTATTATTCATTAGGCTCCGAGGAGCGAGATATTACAAACATGGGTCTCATGACCCAACAATCATAGCATACAAATCAAAGCACATGCGGAAGCTTAACATGTCTGAGTACAGACATCTACAAATGAAAAAGGCTAAGAAGCCTGACTATCTACCAGATCCTGCCGAGGGCACAAGATCGTAGCTGAGGTATCAAGCTAAACGTCGAAGTCCACACGGAACTACTAGCGAGACTGACGTCTCTCTGCAAAACATAAAATAGGCAAACGTGAGTACAAATGTACCCAGCAAGACTTACATCAGAACTAACTACATATGCATCGGTATCAACAAAGGGGTGGTGGAGTTTAACTGCAGCAAGCCAGCTTTGACTCAGTGGCTAACCTGAACTACGACTGCAAGCAACTCTTTTGAGGTGGCGCACACGAGTCCACATATTCACCATATCAATACACCACTATGGATCCGCTCCCGTCTCCCTACGAGAAGGCCATCCATAGCACTCACGCTTATCTTGCGGGTTGTAGAGTATCCACTTCAAGTTATCTATGAACTGTATAGGAAACCAAGCAGTCCTTTACCGCGGACGCGGCTATTCGAATAGATGATGTTAACCCTGCAGGGGTGTACTTCTTCATACATGCTCTCAACACTTACCGTCGTTTACATGACATGTACTCGGCAACCTTCAAGCGGAAGCCCAAAGAGGGTGTCGGCCATGGCCTACCTAACACTCAAGTCTCTAGTCCAGGTTTATCACCTATCCAGGTTCCATCCGCAGGGAGTCCGGCCGAGGTTTCCACATCCGGCCTTGAACAATGTGTACAGGGTTCCGAGCCACAAAAAGGGCACCCGATATACCCGGCCATGGTGTATCTACCGCATCATAGCCCACCCCTAGGGTCAGCGCTACGCACGGCCGCCAACACATATCCTATAAACACCAGAAACTAGTTGCAACTCCTGGACAGAGGACTAGGGTGGTTAAGAAGCCGAGAGGGTCAATTAAGGATCCCAATGCATGGTAGTAACTGATTCTTAAATCACACATACAGATCTCGGTGCTTAAGGATGTTCCAATGAAACAACCCACCATGTACTCCTACATGGCCTCTCATGATACCTTTACCAAATCGTGTTCACACACTTAGCTCAGACACAGTTAGGACATGTTCAACAACTTTCCAATTCATCCCGATGAAGACTGACACAACTCTAAGCATAGCAGGCATGACAAAACAAGCATGAATGAGTAGGCCACATCAGGGCTCAAAAACTCCTACTCATGCTAGTAGGTTCATTCTATTTACTGTGCAATGACAGGTCATGCAGAGGATAAGGGGTTCAACTACCCAACAAGTAACATATGGATCATTTTCCTAATGCAGTAAAAGAGAGCAGGAGCGAGGAGATGGGATTGTATCGGAATGAACAAGGGGTTTTGCTTGCCTGGCTTTTGAAGATGATATAGCCTCTTCATCGGTGTCATTGATCACATCGTCGAAACATACGTCTACCGAGGGGGAACATCACGGCAACACAGAAAGAATACACAATCAATGCAATGCACAATATGATGCATGATCATGACATGTCAATATGGTGTTTGAGCTAATGCAACTAAACAGGGTGTTTGAGTTATTTGGATTAAAGATTCAAATACAAGCCTAAACTATGAACTCATATAAGTGCATTATCATGTTCATATAAACAGCAAGGTAGGTTGCTCTAACATGCATGAAACCAGTACAGATGGATAGATTGGATTTTTCTGATCATTTTCATATATAAATTAATTCATTTGGAGTTACGGTTGAATTTCTATGATTTTTGGAAGTTTAGGGGATTTTCTGAAAATAAATAAATCATTTAGATCTATTTAAAATACAGAAAAGAAGTTACCGCGTCAGCCTTGCATCATGCTGACGTCATCTGGTCAACAGACGCGGTCCAGGTCAAACCTGACCAGTAGGACCCGCGTGTCAATGTCACATCTAACTAACAGTGCCTGTTAGTGCTAAGTAGGTGATTAACTAAACTAATCTAGGGCTGGGCCCACATGTCAGTGGCTCATCTAGTTAACTAAGTTAATTAACACTAAATTACTAACACTAATTAAACAGGGGCCTGGACCCACACATCATGTGGCAGGGGAGGTTAAACAGGGGTTAACCCCTGCCGGCGTTGAGTCGCCGGCGAGGCCGAGACGGCGGAGGTGCTCGGATTTTGCCCTCCGGCGAACAAATTAGCGGAAGAGACCACCTACAAAGAGCTGGCACTCTCGCGCATCCATTGGAGCAAGCGAGAGAGGCTGCGGTGGAGTGAGCTCGCCGGAGTCGAGCTCGTGGCGGCGGTCAGGGCTCGGGCAACGTCGGCTTCGATGCAACGATGCAAGGCAGGAGGAGCTGGGGGTGGCTACGGTTGTGCGAAGACATGATGAGCACGGTGGTGCGCTCGGTTGCGGCTCTAGGTGACGGTGGCCACGGCGGCGACATGGCAGGGCGGCGGTGAGCTTCGGGCATGGCGGCGCTAGCGCTAGGGGACGTGCGAGGCGACGGGGAAAGGGGCGAACAGAACAGGAGCTCACGGAGGACTCGCAAAGAAGCCGAGCGGGGTCGGGGAAGCGTCGGAGGCGGCGAATCGAAGGGCGGCGATCGTCGGGGCAAAGGACAGCGATGGCGAGGGGGGAGAGGTGCAGGGGGTAAGTGGCGTCACTGTGGTGTCGTCTAGGCATACCGGGGAGGAGCCAGGCAGGCAGGGAGGGAGGAGGTGGCCGGCGCGGGGCGGGCACGCGCCTCCGTCCTCCTGGCAGGGGAGGAAGACGACAGGGAGGAGGCGGTGGTGGGCTGGGCCGTCCAGCTGCAGTGCTGGGCTGGTTGGTGGCGCCAGGTAAGGCCGAGGTAACTTTCTCTCTCTCTGTTTTCTATTTTAATTACTGTTTTCTATTTGCTTCAATCTGTTTTCATTTAGTTCAAGCACTAAATATTTTTTGTTTCTTCTGATAATTTTTGAAGGGACTGAAAGGAATATTCTAGAGCTCCTCACAAAATAACATAATTATTGAAGAATTAAATATATTTATAACATATATTTGCTCCAACTCAAATACAATATGTATTAATTCAAAGATCCAAAATGTCAAGGAAAATGTGCATCATCTCTGGTTACTGTTTCCAGCATTTCCAAAAAATGAAGAACATTTTTTAAAGCCACTTTGGGTTCACTAAAATATTTTGGTTGAACCTATTGATTTCCTTTGATGCTAGGGTTTGGAAAAAATCTCCATTTCAAATTCAAAAGAATTTAAACATGATGCAACACATGACTAGCTATCTCACAGCATACTAGAACTAGGGATGTGACAACTCACCCCCACTAAAACAAGAAACTCGTTCCGAGATTCAAGAAGTGAAGTAAGAAGACAGAGGGGTCACAAAACTATCACAGTCTTCTCGATCCAACTGCCCTTCTCGAAGATACCGATATATTGCATCACATTGATCTTGACGTCTTTGTTTTCGAGATCTTCATTCAACACGATGACGACGGAAGGAAACTTCTACAGGATAGATCTTTTCAAAGATCAAGCAAATCATGATCAACTCACGGAATGAGATGTTGAAACATCTCGAGTTGAGACACAAAACACATCGAGAGGGATGGAAGAACAAACGACGAGGTTTGATTTGGTGGGCAACAATCCCACGCTTAGAGAGATCGTGATGGTGTTCAAGATGGCGAGGAAATAATTGCCATGATCCCATAACGGGGCACCTTCGGAAGGTGACTCGTAGATTTATTCCCTTAAATGGCAAAAAGAATTACTTTTGATATCTAGATCATTGAAACTCTTTATACCAGCCTAACGCAATCACAATCGAATCGTTTGGCGGAGTTCAAAGGAATGGCATATTCGGATTCAAGTGGATGATGTGGACTACCTTGTTCAAGACAACGCAAGGAATGATTTTTGCTTATCATCAGAAATGGATGGGACCCATGGTGGTACCACTGTTGAAGATGGTCCTGACCAGGAATTACCGAGAAGGTAGTCCAAGATAGAATGGCACAATGCCGGTGCAAGCTGGGAACAAAATGCAAATGTTGGGAATGATTCTAGTAACTGGGGATAAACTCAATAGTAGAGAGTGATTCCACTGTTTGAATGGTTCTAGTATAATCGAGGAAACCGAGAGCACAACGACCCTGAGGAACAACTTCTAGAATAAGTTGCCCTAAATCCTCATGGAGAAGATGGTCAAATAGCTCAATCAAGATACTACAACGATTGATCTTCCGGCTAGGTGTGTCGGCGACAACATCCACTTTACCGGGTTACAGAGAGACCAATATTACAGTCCTTGAGAAACGTTCCAACCATCATATATGCCTGGGATTCAGATCTGGTTGGTGTCAGGATAATCCAGACTCATCGGGTCTGGAAAGAAAAATGAAAGTTTGCAACACAAGTCGACGAGATGATGTTGCGAGATTCTTGGGGAATGAACTACGATAGTAAGCTCCAAAACATGAGCCGGTTTTGCTAAAACATGTGAACATGCTGTCCCTGACAAGCATGACCACGTAGTAGTCTTATAACAAAACACTACCAAGTCCAGGTGGGGAGCCATCATCAAGGATATCGAAGTCCTTGCATAAGTCTTGCTCTTAAGAAGAGACTTCTTCTCCTTGAACAAATCAATCAGTGGCTTTGT
Organism: Triticum urartu; assembly: GCF_003073215.2. Classification (NCBI taxonomy): domain Eukaryota; kingdom Viridiplantae; phylum Streptophyta; class Magnoliopsida; order Poales; family Poaceae; genus Triticum; species Triticum urartu. The sequence goes on along the minus strand of NW_024114416.1, from coordinate 659 downwards.
GTGCTAGGGATACGTATAGAATGAAGATGATCAGTCTATCAGACCATACAATACTTCGCACATGCATGACTGACTTGGGATGATTCCAGAGGAAGCAAAACAAACTTTCTCGAATTCACGGTGGAAACTTACATCAAATGCACGTGAATCAAGGTAGTCACTTCTTTCATCCAAACATATACTTCATGAACGGGGCATGAAGAAAATGCTTACACAAGTTTCCAACACTAGCTGGATGTTCAACACAAATCATGGAGGAGACAAAATGCTGCTGATGGGCTCAATAGCAACTCATCGGAATTTCCATATCACTGGACTTCCACCATTATGTGAACAATGTGATAGTATTGGTCAGACCAAAAGATGTAATGGTGTATGCTCGAGGAGTCAACCAAGAGTAGACAACATTACGAATATCGTTGGTTCTGATTTGATTTGAGGATAGCCACACTCAAATCAAGGTTGGACAAGACGACAGATTCAAGAACTGATCATGAGGATCAATCGATGAAGATATCATCTTTCTTCAACACACACAACACAAGGATATCCCTTCCGAAATGAACTAAGTGGGAAAAGCTTTCATCTTCCAACTCTGCAAGTAGTTGTTTAGCTCAACCGACTAGTTCAGTGTACCCAACACATAATCTTGGTGAATG
>NW_024114415.1:0-20454 GCF_003073215.2 Triticum urartu | reverse complement strand
ACGGCAATCCTCACGAGGCTCTCGAGACGTGAGCCATGACGATCGACACCAGGCGGGCGCTAGCGCGCGTAGCGTCCTTGTTTCCTCTTTGTTGCAAGGGAGGCAAGCGCGGCCGTGGAGTACCGAGGCCTCAGGCAAAGGTTGCCATTTCGGTGCAACAAGACCAAGACCATGGACTGCAAGGCAGAGGTCATTGTGGAGCCCAAGACGGCGTCACCACCAGAGCTTTATGCAGGCGAAGACCGCTTTTGTCAGGATATCTTGTACTAGTTGTCCCCCTTCGAATTAGCCCACCATTGTTGGCTCCCTTCCTGCTCAATATTTGGGAAGAGGATCAGGGACTCTATAAATAGGACTAGCCATCACAGTAGAGAGGAGGCGAGCGAGAGACCGGGAAGAGACCTCATCAGACCCAGAGAGACACACAAGTCCGAAAGCACAAGAACACCTCAACCTCAGGAGGCTGTTCTTCCCTGGTATTGTTTATCATCAGCCCAAGAGGCAATCCACCACCACCACACTAGAGTAGGCTATTACACCACAATGGTGGCCCGAACCAGTATAAACCCCGTGTCTTTCTGTGTTGTGAGTTCGTCGAGTTCGTCCGCAAGTTCTTAGCGAGCTAGAGCGTAGATCGGTAGGAGGGAAAGACTTCGCGTGCACCCTGGTGTTCGAACCTTAAGGGTTAGCCGGAGCCCCACATCCGACACTTGGCGCGCCAAGTAGGGGTGCGCTGGGGCTTCTCTCCACCAACCAGCGCCCCGCACTGCCGCACTACGCTCCCATGGCTAGTGCCCCGCCACCAACCTCTATGGCCAACACAAGCAGCAGGGAGTCTGGGTACCGAGCCCTGGCCCCCGCTCTACGGCAAGTGCAATGGTCGGCCAAGTTCAGGCCGGAGATGCGGCCGCGTTACGATGGTGCGGCAGACTCGGCGCTGTTCCTGCTATCATACGAGGAGGCCGTCTTCGAAGCCCGAGGCGACGACAAGATCATGGCAAACTTGTTCCCCCTGGCGCTCGCCGATGAGCCCCGCGCCTGGCTACTCAACCTACCAGGATCCACGATGACGTCCTGGGGGGAACTCCGTGACCTCTTCACTACGCGTTACGCGGCGCCGGCACACCATGCAGTCGCGACACTGCTGGGTGGTCCCAAGCACCTCCTTCAGATCGCCACATCAAGCCTTTCTTCCGTCAGATTGGGGCAGCCTGCAAGCGCCCGGGGGCTCCGTCGGGTTGGGCTACGTCGGAGGCCGACCTCGCCTTCGACTCGGAAGACCACCCTGGCTCCACCGCCGGCTCCGGGATGCTCCCGATGCTCTGCATGCCCACCATCTGCAACATGGTCGTCACCAAGACCCTCATCGATGGCGGCGCCGGCCTCAACTTGCTCTCCGTGGAAGCCTTCAGCCTTCTTCATGTGCCGCTCGAACGGCCCGGCCTCAGCAAGCCCTTCACAGGAGTGGGTGGTGGAGCTGCTCAGCCTCTGGGGCAGATCCTCCTCCCTGTCACCTTTGGCACGCGAGACAACTATCGCACCGAGCTAGTGGACTTTGACATCGCTCACATCGGTCTCCCATACAACGCCATCCTCGGGTACACGGCTCTCGCTCAGTTCATGGCAGTGACTCACCCGGCCTACAACCTCATGAAGATGCCAGGGAGCAAGGGCATCCTCACCATCAAGGGGGACACTAAGGAGGCCGTGATGGTGCTCAGGCTCTCCTTCAGGACCGCGGCAGCGACACAGCTAGCCGGCGCCAGTGCGCCTGAGGCCAAGGAGACCGCGCCCACCAAGAAGAGGCAGTTGTTCACCCTAGACAAGGCGGAGACCAAGCAGGTGCCGGTCAATGAGGACGGGTCTTCAGGAGCCACCTTCACCATAGGAGCCGGCCTTGGCCCGGGACAAGAAGAAGCTTTGGTGAGGTTTTTGCGCGCGAACAAGGAGATATTCGCGTGGGAGCCCAATCAGCTGGTAGGGGTCCCGAGAGAGGTAATCCAGCATCATCTAAGGGTATGCCCCAACGTACGCCCCGCGAAGCAGTGAGCAAGACGGTAGTCCACTGAGAAGCAGGACTTCATCGTCCAAGAGACACGCAAACTGTAGGCAGGTACCATCCGAGAAGTTCGATACCCTGAATGGATGGCGAATCCCGTCGTAGTACCGAAGAAAGGTGGGAAGGAATGGATGCGCGTTGACTTCACCAACCTCAACAAAGCTTGCCCCCAAGATCCGTTCCCCCTTCCGCGCATCGATCAAATCGTTGACTCCACCGCCGAGTGCGATTTGTTATGTTTCCTGGATGCTATCTCTGGATACCATCAGATCAAGATGGCGGTGGAGGATGTGGAGAAGACGGCCTTCTTGACACCATGTGGGTGTACTGCTACACCTGCATGCCTTTCGGCCTTCGCAACGCGGGCGTATCCTTTCAGCAGCTGATGCACATCTCCTTGGGGCGGCAGCTCGGCAGGAACACAGAGGCCTACGTTGATGACATAGTGGTCAAATCTCGCGAGGCGAGGACGTTGATTTAAGACTAGGAAGAGACCTTTGAGAGTTTGCGCCGGGTGAACTTGAGGCTTAACCCGGAGAAGTGCATATTTGGCGTCCCCTCTGGCAAGCTGCTGGGGTTTCTCGTATCCCACATAGGGATCGAGGTGAACCCGCAGAAGATCAACGCCATCGAAGACATGAGCCCACCATAGACCCTCAAGGAGATGCAAAAGCTGGCAGGACGAGTGACCGCGTTAGGGCGTTTCATCTCTAAGCTAGGTGAGCGCGCCTTACCCTTCTTTAAGCTCATGAAGAAGAAAGTTCCCGATTGCGAGATGGACCCCGATTCTATGAGTATATAGTTCTCGCGCTCAGAGCCCCAGGGGCGTAGCCTAATCCTGCATACCAAGGCAGCCCCTCAGTCACGGCTAGAAATACTCATTCACCATCCAGCCCCTCACCACCTCCGCAGTCCTGTGGGATAAGATTCGGGCGCCGCGTTCCTCTTCGAGCCTCTTTTTGGTTACTCGTTACCCTTCTTCCACCGACCCCGTCACCTTCCACTCTAGGCCTTCTACTCATAAGTCGAACCAGACAGACGCTACCGTTGGAGTGTGATAGACTCTGCTGCTGGCAAGCAATGATCCCGTGCGCTACCGATTAACTACACATACTGTGCGCGTCGCAAGGTTTACCGTCTGCCTGCTTGCCCGCGGCGCTCCGTCTGCAGGCAATTAATCTTCATAGCTGGTCGCGCGTGCTAGTACCCCAACGCCGGCCTCGCTTGCCTCAGCGAAATAGAGTACAAGCACCACCACTCACAGCCACTAGTGCCCATGTGTCCTTCGCGAACAGAGCGTATCCGCGTAAGGTCAACGATAGATACCTGTAGCTTAATCTGACTCGCGATCTGATACAATATCCTGCATACCATCCGTAAGGGCATGGCCGACGATAAGATCTATCATGTGCGTATGGCAGTGAGTGCCGCGTATCGTGTGCCGGTTGATGACAATGCCCTCACCTCCTCGAACAGGCCCACATGGATCCGAGAATCTCAGCGGTGACACACGTTCGCCCGCAGTACTCCTATGGGGTACTTTACAGTGGCGAGTTCTGTGAGCGCACGACTCGCACATAATCTCCGCAAAGACCCGCTCAGCTTAGTGCACGAGTCGTCGTACTCAAGCTCTACATGCCGACTCATGACGTCTCGATTGACTGTGTCTCGCTCCCTCCTTCCGTCGCTCCGCTGCGTAAATATCGTCTGGTAACAGAGTCATCTCTATGACGCGTGAAGCCCGGATATGTCGCTACGCTTCTGGTTAGTACACCGTTATTGCGGACGTCAATGACCGACGCAGGCTCTCTCCTACTCCCCTCCCTGACTGCGAGCTCGCTGTAAAGATTCCCTTAGTACGTAGCGCTCCCTCGGCACTTACAGTGATAGGCTCTCCTCTATCTGTCAGAACCAGCCCCAAGTCTGCCAGTCTCCAGTCTGGATCTGTGATCGCTATTTATGATAAATTGAGAGATATCCCTGCTGTCCTGACAGCTATCGTGCCGCATCTCACTATCGTTTCGCTCTCTCGCGCTACAGGAGAGGTATCGATTCCGCGTCTCTGTCTGTCTCCCACATCACTCCAGACCCGTATAGGGTTCGACTGTAAATGAACATCGAGTGCAAGCAGATTCCAGGCAAGGAGATCAGGTCAGCGCACCTCAGGGGTTTCATCAAGGGAGTCCCCGTCGCGTTCTCGAGACACTCGCATATCTGAGATGATTTACTTAAGCATAAGGACGCTCCTCATTGTAATCTCCTGAGGTCTGGTGAACGAGTATCGGGCAGTGCGTGTCGACAAGTTGACTGCACAGCTAGCCACCGCCTCTTCAGGAGGAGCTAAGACGCGCTCGCCGATTTTGTGGCAGAATGGACAGATGCCCCGGCTCTTGAGGAAGGAGAACCGGTCCACCTCCCCAGGAAGTGAGGCACCAGACGGTGGGTCATGTATTTTGATGGCGCCTTTGCGCACCAGGGCGCGGGCTGGAGCAGTGCTCATCTCGCCCACTCAGGACAAGCTTTACTACGCCGTGCAACTCTGCTTCCAGCACGGCGAGAAGGTCTCCAACAATATCGCAGAATACGAAGGCCTCATAGCCGGCCTGAAGGCTGCGGCGGCTCTGGGGTGAGGCGCCTTACCATGCGACGATCGGCAGCTCCTCATTCAACTTCTCAAAGTGTACGAGCCAAAGGACGAGTCCAGTCACATCAGGTCAATAATTTTCCAGTAACTGAAGTTACAACAACCTGTCATACTAGGTGATCTAGAGCCTCGATAAGTGACTGCAGTGTACATAAATGATAAGCACATAGTCCGGGCCCATATCGCACTTATCGGCGCGCCCAGCGTTTGCGCCACCGCAAAGTTGGTACAACTACAGACTAGTCTGCTCTGTACAGCGCGACTATATGGATAGTGGCAGCCCGTGCCCCGGGGGCACCAACATAGCGAAGCTTGAACGAACATCCGCCAAAGCAGTTTGCATGCACGTGCTTTCGTATCACGGGAATCAGTTCAGCAGGTAAATGCGGCGAGTCGACGATAGCCCTGCACTGGCACGATCCCTGACACGGCTACGATTGTGAATTACCCGGCCGTATCCTTCTTTGGTGCTTGGCATTGTCTACCTTAGCGTATCCCAGGCTTGTCATCCATGCCCTCGCGCGTAGGTCTGTATCAACTACTACTAGCTTAAGTGTGCTGAATCTGAGAACTGCTCTCGTGCGGAGATCTCGTCTTCGAAGTACGGTCTCTGAGTGTGCTCACGTCCTCATAGTCCATCGCACGAGACTGTACCGATCGCATAATCGAGTGTCTCCGTGTCGGATGGGACTTTTACTTGCGCTAGAAGGTGCAAGCCTTAGGCAATACTGGTATATGTATAATTTCCTCCTTTTGGAACCGACCTTTGTGTAACCTTAGTCCCATACTCTTACAGCGTTGATAGGTCTTCTCCAGATATTAAAAGCCCCGCATGACCGGGTTACCTGTATACAGGGGGCCTATACTCTCAAGAGAGTGCATTATACACAAACTCTTCCTCTCTCGCCGTGCATGTCCCTACTTAATGTTTAGCGACAGCGCTACTTCCTCCTTCTCCTTCACCGTCTCGCTGTGGACTACAAGCTCATAGGCGTTCTGCGGCTCCTAAGTCATCTCAATCACTCTATGTGTACCACCAGTGCACTGGATTCTCGGTCAGTGCTCCCTACGGTCCTGCGCTAGATGGAATCTTCACATCTGAAGTACTACACAGATTACGCGAGAGCGTTCACGCCAGAACTACTCAATAGTGCGTGGCACCCCGTTATCTCGACATCGTGGTCCTAACTTCTCATCCGAGTATTTGAATCGTCTTTCCTCATTGAGCTCCGTCTCTATCCCGACACTCTCGGTTCTCTGAGCATTCCTGTGGTTCATTATTCCAATATTCTTAAAGGAATGATCCGAATGCCGCACCTTATCGAGCACTCCTAATACATATAACTGCTTGTGCACGTCGTGATATGCTCACACCATCAGTCTACACTCCGTGCTCTGTGCGAGGTGCGGCCGGCTCAATGTCTGCTTCCTGCAATGTATGTGGCTCATCTACGTCGCTATTAAGATTGAGTGTCGATGGCTACTGTCCCTCCCAACGTGATACGGATATACAGCTATATTTACAGAGAGCCAACCCCTATCATGCGTTGCTGGGTTTATGTGCTTCGTGACACATCGCTCCAGTGAGTCTTCGACTATATCTCATCGCTATAACGACCAACCCACATGGCAGAACATATGACCACGACCGTAGTGCTATCCGATGAATCACAATGCAGTAGTCTCACGAGCTCCATGCCAACAGCTGAGACGAATCGCATGTTGACCGCATCGATGTCGGGCGCGCTTCGATCTCCACTCACATCTCATCTCCTGTACCGTGTGTCTTCAGTGTTGCTATTCACTCCTGGTCTCGAGCGCTGTCTCGACGATCAGATCGCGTACTCATAATCATTAATGACTCTCGACAATCTCTGGAGACTGCTCTCTCGAGATGAAGATATATCTAGGCTGAGCGCGGAGTTCATGTAGCGATCTTCATAGTGTCTCCAAGTCCCTCATCAATATTGAGGACATATATTATATGCCGAGTGCAGAGGCTGAACCTGTCCACGCCGCGCATTGCGTGACGTCGCATATGTCGTATACATCGTTGTTGTCTCCGTCGTGCATTCGATATACTAATTCTCGCTGTCCTCCTGATTCGTATACAGGCGGATTGTCATACATCGGTGCTACCTATCGCCATCTTCAACGACTCATCACTATTGCCGGTCATGTTGGTCCGATGGGACGATAGTGCACTAAGACCGAAAACAATATGTCGGGCCCACGATCTTCGTCGCTCTATCCATCTGAGGGACAATAACTATGTTCTGCCGTCGATTTCCTGCTGCGACTCTCTTTGAGATGGATTACTTCCGGCTTACGGAATCGGTACGACATCGTTCTCCACCCTCAAGCTCGCGGCTAAACTCCTATGAGTTCATGAGCAGCGGTGCCAGACTTATCGGCCAACATCCCAAAACCCGAACTTCCAAGATTGGAAACTCCTCCGCCCCTGGGTCTCAGATTGGGTAAGGGTTCGGACTCAAAGTCACCCACCCACCCAAGCATAAACGATCTTTCCCACATCAAGCAAGCACCCTAGGAAATAGTACATCATTATTGGGCCAAATTCCTCCTTGTGATGAACAAGGTTAAGGACTGTCGCGAGGAAGACACAGTCTCATTTTCTGCAATAATTGCATGGACAAGGGAATCCTTAACGCCATAAGTCCCGTGACATATCATGCTTTGCCGACTTAGCGTCCATAGTACGAAAGTACTATGCGATAGAAAGCACCTGGAAAACCGAAATGAAATTTTGGGATAATCCGGCTTCGAATATACACCCAGTCCGAAGTAAAAGGGTGCACTATCATAAGACACCTGGGTTAATTACAAAGAAGCAAAGACCCTCTACAGGTCGTGGAACTGTATTGGAGGGATGGCTCAACGGACCCTGCAAAATTCATAGCACATGGGATACCATACCAACACACAACCTTAGATCATGTTGGGTACTCCGGCAGGTGGCCAAAGGTGGTGAGGATCTTCTCATACCAGATGCAACAGAGCACCATACAGGGGATAACAATACGGTATTAATAGTCTTTGAAACCTTTGCATCAAATAATAGGAGCAAGCGAACACTCCGCAGCCTTGCCGAAATCTGCCACGTGGCAGCAATAAATCCATGGAGTGACACGGCTATTACCTTCAATGCCAGTGACAAACCTAAATTCCGAACAGCCCAAGCACCAGCCGCACTGGTCCTCAGTTGAATTGTCGACGGATTTCGAGTCACCAAAGTACTCATGGACGGTGGCAGTGGATTAAACCTCATCTATGAGGAAACTCTTCAAAAAATGGAAATAGACTGGAACCGCATTGAGCAAAGCAGCACAACCTTCAGAGGAATCATCCCCAGTCGGGAAGCACGATGTGCTGGGAAAATCACCCTAGATGTGGTATTCGGCACGCCGGAGAACTATAGGTCCCAAGAAATTACATTCCAAGTGGCCCCATTCAGTAGCGGATACCACGCCCTTTTAGGGCGGGAGGCGTTCACAATCTTCCAAGCTATACCCCATTACGGGTACATGAAGCTCAAAATGCCCGGGCCCAATGGAATCATCACTCTCGCTAGTGATCCGGACACAGCACTCCGCGCGGAAAACAAAACAGCCGCATTGGCCCTCGAGGCATTATCCGAAGCCCTTGCGGCTGAGGAATTAACTGCGTTGCGCTCCACAGCGGACAGGGATGACGTGACACTCGACAAGAGATCCAAGTCCACCTCTTTTAAACCAGCGGATGAAATAGTCAAATTCCAAGTCCACCCAACGGACCCTACAAAAACAGCCTCCTACAAAAATAGCCTCCATCGGGGCACAATTAAACCCTGCCGTGGATGCCGCACTACGAGAGTTCCTGCACGAGAATTGGGACATATTCGCCTGGCACCCCTCAGACATGCTAGGAATCCCACGCAGACTGGCTGAACACAGCCTTATTATTCTAAAGGGATTCAAGCCGGTCAAGCAGACTCTTCGGCGTTTCTTGGAACCTAAGAGACAAGCTATGGGAGAGGAACTAGCCAAGTTATTGGCGGCCGGATTCATTAGAGAAATAAAACACCTGGACTGGCTAGAGAACCTGGTGATGGTACCAAAGAAGGACAAATCCTGGCGCCTATGTGTCCATTTCAAGGACCTCAACAAGGCTTGCCCAAAGGATCCCTTCCCCCTCCCTCGCATCGATCAAAATATCGATGCTACCGCAGGACACGATTCATTGTGTTTCCTCGACGCATACTCCGGCTACCACCAAATCAAGATGGCAGAGTCCGACCAAGCCGCAACGGCATTTATCACACCATACGGCCCCTTTTGTTTCAACACAATGCCTTTTGGGCTCAAAAGCGCCGGCCAACATATCAGCGCATGATTCAGACATGTCTAGAGAAAAAGATCAGCAAAATAGTAGAGGCATACGTAGATGATGCAGTCATCAAAACCAAACACGTCGACTCTCTAATAGACGACTTGAGGCTCACATTCGACAACCTCTGAACATACGACATCAAGCTCAATCTAGAAAAATGTGTTTTCGGTGTACCAGCCGGAAAGCTCCTGGGTTTCATTGTCTCCAGTAGAGGAATTGAAGCAAATCCGGCCAAAATCCGAGCTCTGTCACAGTTGGCTATACCAACGGACCTCAAACAAATCCAGAAATTAACCGGATGTGTGGCAGCTCTAAGCCGCTTTATCTCCCGCTTAGGAGAAAAGTCATTACCCCTTTATCGCCTCCTTTAGCGCACCGAACACTTCGAGTGGACGGACGCTGCCACAGCCAGATTGGAAGAAATAAAAGCCATACTGGCAACCAACCCAATCCTGGCCACGCCAAACATCGGCGAACCAATGATATTGTACATTGCGGCAACTCATCAGGTTGTAAGCGCAGTGCTCGCCCTCGAACGAGAAACGAATAGACATAAATTCCCCCTTCAAAAGCCGGTATATTATGTATCCACTGTCCTCACTCCATGCAAATCACGATACCCACATTATCAAAAGATAGCCTTGCAGTATTCATGGCATCCCGAAAGCTGCGACACTACTTTCAAGAGTGTTCAATTACAGTAGCCTCGGAAGTGCCACTTAATGATATTGTAAATAACCGCGATGCCACGGGCCGGATTGCCAAATGGGCCATTGAGCTCCTGCCATTCGACATAACATACAAACCCCGGCGAGCCATTAAATCGCAAGTATTGGCCGACTTTGTCGCCGAATGGACGGAAGCCGAACTCCCTAAAGAGTACTGCGCATACTCCAAATGGATTATGCACTTTGACGGCTCCAAAATGCTGGCTGATCTGGGGGCTGGCGTCATCCTGACGTCCCCAACTGGAGATACAGTTCAATACGTACTACAGATACTATATACAGACTCCAACAACGCAGCCGAATACGAAGCCCTGTTGCATGGTCTTCGGATGGCAGTCTCCATGGGCATTCAACGCCTGGAGGTGCGTGAGGATTCGAACCTCGCAATATCCCAAATAAATGGAGACTTCAATGCCAAGGATCCGAAGATGGCGGCCGATCACAACGCCATCCTAAAGATGTCAGCTCGGTTCGAGGGGCTCGAATTGCACCATGTGGCTCGGGAAAACAATCAGGCGGCGGATATCCTCGCTCGCATCGGTGCAAAACGTGATGCAGTCCCCCCAACATCTTTTTGGAGAGGTTGTTTAAGCCATCCATGGTATGGGAAGGGGACTCCGGTAACAATAGTCCGGACCCGGCCAAAACGCCCGATACCGAACACTCTGACATAATCGGAGGCTCTGCCACCGAAATAACACCTTCAGCCCACGTAATAATGGCCATCATCGCCCCGTGGACAGAACCATTCCTGGCCTACCTAACTAGGCAGGAACTTCCCGAGGACCAAAATGAGGCACGCTGCATAGTGCGGCGATCTAAAGCCTACAGGGTCCACGAGGGAGAGCTGTATAAAAAAGCACTACCGGAGTCCTTCAAAGGTGCATCTCCGAAGAGGAAGGGCGGAAGCTTTTGGCAGAAATTCACGCCGGACTCGGCGGCCACCACGCCGCAGCCTGGGCCCTTGTAAGCAAGGCCTTCCGTACAGGTTTTTATTGGCCGACGGCCCGGGTAGATGCACAGGACTTGGTCCAACGATGCTGGTCGTTGCCAGCTTTTTGCAAACCAAAGCCACATGCCACCCACCGCCCTCCAAACAATCCCCATTACCTTGGCCCTTCGCGGTCTGGGGGCTTGACATGGTTGGACCCCTTAAAGGGGGAACCCATAAGAAAAAATACTTACTGGTCATGGTGGATAAATTCACCAAATGGATAGAAGCCAAACCTGTTAAAACGGCCGAATCTGGACTGGTGATAGACTTCATATCCGAGTTTGTACACCGTTATGGCGTCCCCCACAGCATCATCACTGACAACGGCACGAACTTCACGGTCGACGAGGTAAAACTCTGGTGCAGCAACATGGGCATTAAGCTCGATTATGCCTCTGTCTATCACCCACAAACTAACGGTCAAGTTGAGCGAGCAAATGGTCTTATCATGAGTGGCATCAAACCCAGATTAGTGCGGTCCTTGAAGGAGTCTAACACGCACTGGGTAGACGAGCTCGACTCCGTACTCTGGGGGTTGCGGACCACGCCGAACCGTACGACCGGATACACACCCTTCTTTATGGTGTACGGTGCAGAGGCGGTTCTGCCCTGCGACATAATTCATGACTCACCTCGAGTGTGCATGTACGAAGAAAGAGAAGCCGAGCTCGATCGGCAGGACAGTCTGGACACCCTGGAGGAGTGCGATGCGGCAAAAGCCCGTTCCGCATTCTATCAGCAACAGGCTCGCAGATACCAATGCGGGAAGTATGGGCCAAAACTTATAACGTTGGCGAGCTAGTTCTATGCCTGCCAGAGAAGAAAAAGACCAAGCTCGAGCCCAAATAGGAAGCTCCCTTCTTTATTGACCAAGTTCTGACCGGTGGAGCGTACCGTCTGCGGGATGGATTTCACATCCCTAGCTTTCTGGCATTGCACTAGGGCTAGCTTCATGTGTGCATCATGTTTAAATTTTTGCCTCCTAAACTTGAAATGGGATGTTTCAAAAAACCCTAGCACCAAATGAAAATCCAACTAGGATCACAATGAAATATCTCAATGATCTCAAAATGCCCTTTGGAAATGTTCATCATTTCTGATAGGTAAAAACCTATGCCAAAAATGGATAACATATTTCTAGGTCATTTTCTGGATTTTTTGATTAACTCATATTGTACTTGAATTGCGCATTTAAATCTATAAATATTTTAAATGCTCTAATAATGCTAAAACTAGGTTGAGGGGCTGTTGGGAATAATTTCACATGCCACAAATATTTCAGGATTTTTTTGAATGCTCTGGCATTTTTAATAAAGACAAAAACAATTGCAGAAAATAGAAGACAGAAACAATTATAAAAGAGAGAGAGAGAGAGGGCTTTTACTTGGCAACTCACCTGGGGCTCACCTGTTTTTGGCCTAGCCCACCCACCCTGGCGCTGCCAGTCGTCGTCCAGCTCCCGCTAGTCGGACGCCGCGCGCGTGGTCGCCGCGCGCCGGCACGCGCCCGAGCACCTCCTGTGCTTCCGCCGACGCTGGAGGCTAGCTGACGCGGCCATGCAACAGCCCCAACCTCTGCCTATCCCACTCCTCTCTCCCCTCCTCTGCTCTCTTCTCGCAGCGCACCCGAGCGCAGCCGCAGCCGCCAGCTCGCCGTTAAGCCAATGGCCGGCCACCCACGCCTTCGCCGACGTGCCCAGAAGCTCCGCCACCTCGTCCTCCACCCCCTCACTGAGCCACGCCCCTCCGGAAGCCCTGCAGCATCATCCCCGACCTCGTCTTCAACCTCTGACCGCTGGCGAACTTACCAGGGATTCGTGAGCTCCAGCCCCTCCCCGGCCTCGCTGTTGCCTCTACTAGAATCGCCGTGAGCCCCTGCCCCTTTCCCCTCTCTCCCCGTGCTTGTCCGCGCCTTCTAACCACCATAGCTATTGGAGCCGATAGCTTCTCGCCGCCGGCCATGTCACCACCGCGACCACGACCGTGCAAGCACGCGTACGAGCCCACCGCTGCACTCGCTGCACTTCCGCGGGTCGATCACGACCATCCACGGCTCCAGACATGCCCTGCAACGCGCAAACTGCCGTTGGCCGAACTCCGCCCGCCGCCGCGAGCTCCCTTCCGACGAGCTCAGTCCACCCTAGCTGCTCCCGCTTGCCCCATTAGATGCGCGTGATCGCCAGCTCCCCATAGAGCCTCTCCGCCGCTCATTTGGTCGCCTGAGTTGCGATTCCGAGCGCCTCCGCCGTCTCTGGCGTCGCCGGCGACGAGCCGTGGACCATGTCTAGCGAAGTTGACTTGTTTGACCTGGGTTTGACACCCCAGGGTCACTGACGTGCGGGCCCGCCTCTGTTAATCTTTAGCTAGATTAGATTAGTGCTAATTAACCCTAACAGTTGGTTTAGACACTGACATGTGGGTCCCGAGCATAATTATAGGTTAGTCTTAATTTCTGCTAAGATTAGTACTAATTACATGTGGACCCCACGTGTCAGCTTTTGACTTTGGTCAAAGTCAACGTTGACTGGTCCCACCTGTCATCCACCGAAACCAGGCCTGAGTCACCTGACGTATGGGTCCCACAGGTCAGGTTGAACCTGGCGGCCCAGTTTGACCTGTGACGTCACACCTATGTCATGCTGACACAGTTGAAGCTTTTTCTGGATTAAGTTTATTCAGGAAATTCCAGAAAATGCCCAAAACTTCTAAAAATCATTAGAAATTAAACCGTAACTCCAAATGAAAAAAATATATGAAAATTATCAGAAAATCCAATCTATCCAATCTGTCCCATGTTTCATGCATGTTAGAACAACTTAAGGCCACTATTTAGGACAAATTCAAATGAATTATTTTAAATAACCACATGTGGAGTTGAATTGAATTTGGGTTCAAACCAACTTCATTTAATTGTGTTGCTAGTTGCATTAGGCCACACAAGCATAATTACCATGACATGATCATTGCATCATGTTGTTGCATTGCATTGATTGTGTCCTCTATGTTTGCCAGGTAATTTGTCCCCCTTCAGTAGATGTTGTACCGACGTTGTGATCGTTGACACTGATGAAGACCCATGATATCCTTCAGAAGTTGCCAGGCAAGCGAACCCCCTTGTTCATTTCGATACAATCCCACTCTCTCGCTCCTGCTCTCTTTACTGCATTAGGACAACAACGTTCAACTGTTTACATGTTGCGGTAGTTGTTGAACCCCTTTCCTCTGCAATGACCTTGTCATTGCCACAGTAAATAGAGAAAACCCACTAGCATGAGTTAGGAGTTGTTTGAGCCCCCTGATGTGCCTTACTTCATTCATGCTTGTTTTGTCATTGCCTGCTATTGCATGAGTTGTGTTAGGTCTGATCATCGGGGATGAATCGGAGGTTGTTGAACATGTCCTTACTGTGTGTGAGCTAGGTGTGACACGATTTGGTAAAGGTAGTGGTGAGAGGGCCATGTAGGAGTACATGGTGGGTGTCTCATGAAACCGTCCTTAGGAACTGACTCTGCTTTACAGAACAGCTACCTACCACACATTGGGCCCTAAAATATGACCCCGCTCGACTTACTGACCCCTCTAGCCCTGTCCAGGAGTTGCAAACTAGTTTATGTGTATAGGTTATGTGTTGGCGCGTGCGTAGCATCTGACCCTAGGGGGTGGGCTATGATGCGGTAGATTACACTGTGCGGGTGCCGGGCGCCCGTTGGCGTCTCGGGGACCCTGTAACATCCATTGTTGGGGCCGTTGAGGACACCCCGCCGGATTTCCTTGCGGATGGAACCCGAATAGGCGATAAACCTGGACTAGAGACTGGTGCGGTTAGTCAGGTCGTGGTCTACACCCACATCGGCTTTCGCTTGAAGTCTGCCGAGCACATGTCGTGTGCAGACGCTAAGTGGTGGAAACATGTGTGACGAAGTACACCCTGCAGGGTATAAAACTATTCGAATAGTCGCGTCTGTGGTAAAGGACTTCTGGGTTGCCTATAACAGTTCATAGACAAGTGGAAGTGGATACTCTAAAATGCGCAAGATAAGCTTGAGTGCTATGGATGGCGTTCTCGTAGGTAGACGGGAGCGGATCCATAGTGGTGTATTGATTGGTGAATATGTGGACTCGTGTGCACCACCTCAAAAGAGTTACTTGCAGTCGTAGTTTAAGATAGCCACTGAGTCAAAGCTGGCTTGCTGTAGTTAAAATCCACCCCCCCTGTTGATACCGATGCATATGTAGCTAGTTCTGATGTAAGTCTTGCTTGAGTACTTTTGTACTCACGTTTGCTTAATTTATGTTTTGCAGAGAGACTTCAGTCTCGCTAGTAGTTTCGCGTGGACTTCGACGTTTAGCTTGATACCTCAGCTACGATCTTGTGCCCTCGGCAGGATCTGGTAGATAGTCAGGCTTCTTAGCCTTTTTCATTTGTAGATGTCTATACTTAGACATGTTAAGCTTCCGCATGTGTTTGATTTGTATGCTATGATTGTTGGGTCATGAGACCCATGTTTGTAATATCTCGCTCCTCGGAGCCTAATGAATAAATACTTGAGTTGTAGAGTTATGTTGTGATGCCATGTTGTATTTACACATATCGAGCATATTGTGTGTATGATTGAAATGCTTGGTATGTGTGGGATCCGACAATCTAGTTGTTTATCCTTGGCAGCCTCTCTTATGGGGAAATGTAGTCTAGTGCTTCCATGAGCCATAGTAGTCCGCTACAGCCCGGTTCACCGGAGTCCTGACTAGCCCAGCACTACTGCTCAGGACACTTGACTGGCCGGCATGTGTTTCACTTCGTTCCTGTGTCTGTCCCTTCGGGGAAATGTCACGCGGTGACATCCGGAGTCCTGCCTAGCCTGCTACAGCCCGGGTTCCCGGAGTCCTGTTAGCCCAGTGCTACAGCCCGGATTCACACGCTGCTGACCGACATGCTCGATGTGATTCATGTATGCCTGTCCCCATAGGTTGGTGCCGCTTTGGGTTCACGACTAGCCATGTCGGCCCGGGTTCTCTGTCATATGGATGCTAGCGACACTATCATATACGTGAGCCAAAAGGCGCAAATGGTCCCGGGCCATGGTAAGGCGACACCCGTGGGAATACCGTGCGTGAGGCCGCAAAGTGATATGAGGTGTTACCGGCTAGATCGATGTGACTTGGAATCAGGGTCCTGACAGCTTTGGTATCAGAGCCTGACTGCATGTCGGGTTACCAAGCCAAACTGGTCGAAGTTGAGTCTAGAAATTCTTTAGTTATATACGGGGATTGATTGTGGAAGGGAACGTAAGGCTCTTTTTACTCCTTTACCTTATGCCCTTCCGATCTTTGTCATCCTCTTCTCTTCTACGGGGTTTAAGAACTAGGATTCTCATCTTTCTATCAGGAACACGTGTTGCTAATCCATAGACTTATAGAATTGATAGTTTCAAGCCTCAGTTCCATTCCTACTACTTCCGTATGTTGACAGTTGATCTCGGAACCTTGATATTGTGTTGTTGAGTGGTTATGCCACCATTTTGCAGGATGTCTCAAATCTTTTTGAGCATTTACAACCATTATGCTGTCCGAGTCATCCCAGGTTTCTAAGTAGTCTGATGCATTTGCAAACCCCTTTCTCCTGTTCCTGATGTCCATTTGGGCCATATTAATCACACTATCGGTGAGTTGAGGTACTCTGTTGCCTCGACATATATGTTGGAGCTATTATTATGACCCTAGGTGTTTTAGGGAGTCACCTAGTAATCTAGCCATGTTTTGTGTTCCCGATGTGATGATTCTGGCCACCATTCTCGAAAGCATCCCGTGATGCCATTTAGTAGCAGGTATTCTACTCCTGGGTTTTCAAACCCGAGATTCACCCTACTTCATGTTGTTAGTATTTGCTAGTTCCCTTAAGATATTAGTAACCTTGCAACAGTCCTCGAGGTCCGTGGTATTTCCTTCTTCCAAATACCATGAACCACTAATGCAGATGTTCTTTGAACCAAAATATCACAATCAGAGTACTCTTGAGGAGTTCTCCATTCTTAATTGTGATTCTGCCAGTTCTACCTTTCTGCATGGGTTATCTGGAAGAAACCTGTTGAACTTGGTTCGACATATTAATCTATGCATCCACAACTCAGAAAGGTATATGTCCCCTTGAGTTGTCTCTCTTCATTTGTTATACGACCATCGTCTATCAATTGATAGCCAGGAGTAATTGTGCATCCGTGTTATCGATGCTTATTATTCTTGTGGTCCGTCAAGCCATTCTATTTTAGAATGACTAGGAGAAACAAACTCCAGTACCTCGTCCATCTGTAGGATTGGGTCAAAGCAGTTGTATTCCGCAGATCAAAATGCCAATCCAGCTTTTGATTCTGTTCTACCCTGGAAGTATTACCCACTTTATGCCAGGAATGTCATGAGAATTGCACCATCTCTTATACATTCTTGACGCAGTGATACTTCTTGCCATCATTTTTCATTCCTCGGTTTCCGTGTTATTGTAACCAGAATGCCGACAAGTGAATCGTTGATGTGTGAAATCAATACTCTGAGCAACTCGTTGCTTGGTAGTAAATGGACAATATTCTCATTCTTAGCGTGTTGGTATTAAACTACTATTCAGATTATCTTGCTACCTATGTCCATATTCCTGGTGCACTCCTCGATCTTTGAGTTAGGATTGAATCCCTTGCTCTTCTGATCATATCATCTTGCCTTGAAACGCAACATTGATTCTCGAGCTTAGAGACATATGGTGGTTCGTGATGTTCCAAATATCCTCGGAAGTATTACCAGGTTGTCACCCGACCGCTATGTTGAGTTCGTGATCAAGTTGGTTTCTTGCAAACCACCCTTTTCTCCAAGAATCTGTGTTGGATACCCTGAACTAGTCGCTCGAGCTAAACAACAACTTTCAGAGTTGGAAGATAAAAGCTTAATCCACTTAGTTCATTCCAAAGGGATATCCTTGTGTTGTGTTAGTTGAAGAAGATGATATCTTCCATCGATTGTTCCTCATGATCGGTTGTCGGATCTGTTGTCTTGTCAGAACTTTGATTTGAGTGTGGGCTATCCTCAAATCAAATCAGTACCAACGATATTCGTAATGTTGTCTTACTCTTGGTTGACCCCTTCGAGCATACACCAATACATCTTTTGGTCTGACCAATACTATCACATTTCATATAATGGTGGAAGTCCAGTGATATGGAAATTCTGATGAGTTGCTGTTGAGCCCATCAGCAGCATTTTGTCTCCCCCATGATTCATGTTGAACATTATACTAGTGTTGGAAACTTTATAAGCATTGCCCTCATGTCCCGTTCATGAAGCATATGTCCGGTTGAAAGATGTGACTTCCTCTAATTCATGTGCATTTGATGTAAGTTGCCGCCATGAATTCGCGAAAGTTCGTTTTGCTTCCTCTGGAATCATCCCAAGACAGTCATGCATGTGCGAAGTATTCTATGGTCTAATAGAATGATCATCTTCATTCTATACGATCCCTAGCACACCAAGCCATGAATTGATTTGTCACGATAAAGGAGTCTGTTCTAAAGTGTTAATCCTTTAGACTTCCGCACGGAGACTTCAATATCATTAATTATGGTTCCCCAACCTGAACTTGGTAGTATTTTATTATAAGACTACCACGTGGTCACGCTTGTCTCGGACAACGTGTTCACCTGTTTGTAGAAAAACCAGCTCATATTTTGGAGCTTACTACCGTAGTCCATTTCCCGAGAATCTCGCAACATCGTTTCGTCGATTCGTGTTGCAAACTATCATTTTTATTTCTAGACTCGATGAGTCTGGAATATCCTGACACCAACCAGATCTGAATCTCAGGCAGATGTGATGGTTGGGACGTTTTCCCAAGAGCTATAATATTGGTCTCTCAGTAACCGGGTAAAGTGGTTGTTGTGGCCAACACACCCAACCGGAAGACTTATTATTGTAGTATCTTGATGGAGAAAGTTGGCCACCTCCCTATAAGGATTTCGTAGAATTTATTCCAATAGTTGTTCCTTATGGATTTTTGTGTTCCCGAAGTCCGACCTTTTACTTGATGTTCTAGATATCAAACCATATCTATGAATGGATTACGCTAGCACATCAAGGAGAACATTAGAAGCGGAATGCTAAATGTCTCTCGGTCGATCATCCTGATTCTGTTTCCTTAGCCTCGCTAAGGGAAGTCTGAGAAGGTGTTATCTTCCTCTATATCGGCATCATCCATCATTCGTCATCATGGTAGTATGTCGTGTTGCCAGGATCCTTGCCACGGATGTTGGTAGAACCTTGATGAATATGGAAATGCTCAAGTTCTTGAGAGCACGCGCAAGCAAAATCATCCTTGCGTTGTCTTCAACAAGGTAGTCCACATCATCCATCCTAGTCCGGGTATGCCATCCCTTCGTATTCCGCCAAACGATTGTTGTGATTTGCCTAGGCTGGTATGAAGAGTTTCAATGATCTTCTGAATTAAAAGTAATTCTTTTTGCCACTTAAGGGAATATTTCTGCGAGTCCCCTTCTTCTAAGATGTCTCGTTATGGTATCATGGCAACTCAACTCCTCGCTACGTTGACAACCGTTCACCACCTTCTTAAGCGTGAAATTGTTGTCTACGTAGTGAACCTTCATCATCTTTTACACTCCATCCCCCTGGATGTATGTTTCTGTCTCAGCTTGAGAGATGTTTTATATCTCACCCCAAGAGTTGATCTTGAGTTGCCCGATCTTTGAGAAGATCGATTCCGGTAGAGTTCCTGTCTGTCGTCAATATGTTGGATGAAGATCTTGAAAGGAAGGACGCCAAGATCGATCTGAAGCAATTGGATCATGAAGATTGTGTTAAGCCTTGCATCCCCTTTGTCTTCTCACCTCACGTCCTGAATCTCGGGACGAGATTCTTGTATAGTGGGGTGAGTTGTCACATCCCTAGCTTCTGGCATTGCACTGGGATAGCTTCATGTTTGCATCATGTTTAAATTTTTACTAAACTTGAAATGGGGATGTTCAAACCCTAGCACCAAATGAAATCCAACTAGGATCACAATGAAATATTCTCAATGATCCCAAAATGCCTTTGGAAATGTTCATCATTTTTGATAAAGGTAAAAACCTCTGCCAAAAATGATAAACATATTTCTAGGTCATTTCTGGATTTTTTGAATTAACTCATATTGTATTTGAATTGGGGCATTTAAATCCTATAATTATTTAAATGCTCTAATAATTCTGAAACTAGTTGAGGGCTGTTGGGAAAAATTTCAATAGTGCCCACAAATATTTTCAGGATTTTTGGAAATGCTCTGGCATTTTTAATAAAGACAAAACAATTGCAGAAAATAGAAAACAGAAACAATTAATAAAAGAGAGAGAGAGGGTTTTTACCTGGCACTCACCTGGGCCTCACCTGTTTTGGCCAAGCCCACCACCTGGCGCTGCCAGTCGTCGTCCAGCTCCCGCCAGTCGGACGCCGCGCGCCAGCACGCGCGAGCCACCTCCTGCTTCCGCCGACGCTGAGGCTAGCTGGACGCGCCCCGCAACCGTCCCAACCCCTCTGGCCTATCCACTCCTTCTCCCCCTCCTCTGCTCTCTCCTCGCAGCGCACCCGAGCACAACCGCAGCCGCCGCTCGCCG
>NW_024114414.1:0-21654 GCF_003073215.2 Triticum urartu | reverse complement strand
CACCGCACAAGAGTCCGGCACTAGCGTAGAATCTTCGGAGCCTGGCTGCGTTCCATGGGTTCAGCTCAAGTCGATTATTCGGTGCATGTCAGGACCCCGATTCCAAGTCACATCGATCTAGCCGGTAACACCTCATATCACTTTGCGGCCTCACGCACAGTATTCCCACGAGTGTCGCCTTACCATGGCCCAGGACTATTTGTGCCTTTTGGCTCACGTATATGATGGTGCCGCTAGCATCCATATGACAGAGAACCCGGGCCGACATGGCTAGTCGTGAACCCAATGCGGCACCAACCTATGGGGACAGGCATACATGAATCACATCGAGCATGTCAGTCAGCAGCGTGTGAATCCGGGCTGTAGCACTGGGCTAACAGGACTCCGGGAACCCGGGCTGTAGCAGGCTAGGCAGGACTCCGGATGTCACCGCGTGACATTTCCCCGAAGGGACAGACACAGGAACGAAAGTGAAACACATGCCGGCCAGTCAAGTGTCCTGAGCAGTAGTGCTGGGCTAGCAGGGCTCCGGTGAACCGGGCTGTAGCGGACTACTATGGCTCATGGAAGCACTAGACTACATTTCCCCATCAGAGTGGCTGCCAAGGATAAACAACTAGATTGTGATCCCACACATACCAAGCATTTCAATCATACACACAATATGCTCGATATGTGTAAATACAACATGGCATCACAACATAACTCTACGACTCAAGTATTTATTCATTAGGCTCCGAGGAGCGAGATATTACAAACATGGGTCTCATGACCCAACAATCATAGCATACAAATCAAGCACATGCGGCAAGCTTAACATGTCTGAGTATAGACATCTACAAATGAAAAAGGCTAAGAAGCCTGACTATCTACCAGATCCTGCCGAGGACACAAGATCGTAGCTGAGGTATCAAGCTAAATGTCGAAGCCCATGCGAAACTACTAGCGAGACTGAAGTCTCTCTGCAAAACATAAATTAAGCAAATGTGAGTACAAAAGTACTCAGCAAGACTTACATCAGAACTAGCTACATATGCATCCGTATCAACAGGGGGGTGGTGGATTTTAACTGCAGCAAGCCAGCTTTGACTCGGTGGCTATCTTAGACTACGACTGCAAGTAACTCTTTTGAGGTGGCGCACACGAGTCCACATATTCACCAATTAATACACCACTATGGATCCACTCCCATCTACCTACGAGAACGCCATCCATATCACTCACGCTTATCTTGCGCATTTTAGAGTATCCACTTCCACTTGTCTATGAACTGTTATAGGAAACCTAGAAATCCTTTACCGCGGACACGGCTATTCGAATAGTTTTATACCCTGCAGGGGTGTACTTCGTCACACATGTTTCCACCACTTAGCGTCTGCACACGACATGTGCTCGGCAGACTTCAAGCGAAAGCCGATGTGGGTGTAGACCACGACCTGACTAACCGCACCAGTCTCTAGTCTAGGTTTATCGCCTATTTGGGTTCCATCCGCAAGGAAATCCGGCCGGGGTGTCCTCAATGGCCCCAAACAATGTGTACAGGGTCCCGAGACGCCAAACGGGCGCCCGGCATACCCGGCCACAGTGTATCTACCGCATCATAGCCCACCCCTAGGGTCAGCGCTATGCACGCCCGCCAACACATAACCTATAAACACCATAAACTAGTTGCAACTCCTGGACAGAGGATGAGAGGGGTCAGTAAGTCGAGCGGGGTCATATTTTAGGGCCCAATGTGTGGTAGTAGCTGTTTCAGGGGTCAGTAAGTCGAGTTGTGTCAGTTCCTAAGGACAGTTTCAATGAGACAACCCACCATGTACTCCTACATGGCCTCTCACCGCTACCTTTACCAAATCGTGTTCACACCTTAGCTCACACACAGTAGGACATGTTCACACACCTCCGATTCATCCTCGATGAATCAGACCTGACACAACTCTATGCAATAGCAGGCATGACAAACAAGCATGAATGAGTAGGCACATCAGGGCTCAAACAACTCCTACTCATGCTAGTGGGTTTAATCTATTTACTGTGGCAATGACAGGTCATGCAGAGGAAAGGGGTTCAACTACTGCAGCATGTAACAGTTCGAACGTTGTTGTCCTAATGCAGTAAAAGAGAGCAGGAGCGAGAGAGTGGGATTGTATCGAAATGAACAAGGGGGTTTCGCTTGCCTGGCACTTCTAAAGATATCATTGGGTCTTCATCAGTGTCAACGATCACAACGTCGGTACAACGTTTACCGAAGGGGGACAATTACCAGCAAACAGAGAAGGACACAATCAATGCAATGCAACAATATGATGCATGATCATGTCATGGTAATATGCTTGTGTTTTGGCCTAATGCAACTAGCAACATAATTAAATGAAGTTGGTTTGAACCCAAAGTTCAAATTCAAACTCCACATGTGGTTATTTAAATACCATTCATTTGATTTGTCCTAAATAGTGGCCTTAAGTTGTTCTAACATGCATGAAAATGGGACAGATGGATAGATTGGATTTTTCTGATAATTTTCATATATAATTTATTTCATTTGGAGTTACGGTTTAATTTCTATGATTTTTAGAAGTTTTGGGCATTTTCTGGAATTTCCTGAATAAACTTAAATCCAGAAAATGCTTTACTGCGTCAGCATGACATAGGTGTGACGTGAGCAGGTCAACTGGGTCGGCTAGGTCAAACCTGACCTGTGGGACCCATACGTCAGTGACTCAGGCTGGTTTGGGTGGATGACAGGTGGGACCAGTCAACGTTGACTTGACCAAAGTCAAAGCTGACACGTGGGGTCCACACGTATTAGTACTAATCTTAACAGAAATTTAGACTAACCTAATTATGCTCGGGGACCCACATGTCAGTGTCTAAACCAACTGTCAGGGTTAATTAGCACTAATCTAATCTAGCTGAAGATTTACAGAGACGGGCCCGCACGTCAGTGACCTTGGGGGGTCAAACCCCAGGTCAAATGAGTCAACTTCGCCGGACTTGGTCCACGGCTCGTCGCCGGCGACGCCAGAGACGGCGGAGGCGCTCGGAATCACAACTTAGGCGACCAAATGAGCGGCAGAAAGGCTCTACGGGGAGCTGGCGATCGCGCGCATCTAACGGGGCAAGCGGGATCAGTTGGGGTGGACTGAGCTCGTCGGAAGGGAGCTCGCGGCGGCGGCTGGAGTTCGGCCAACAGCAGTTTGCGCGTTGCGGGGCATGTCCGGAGCCGTGGATGGTCGTGATCGACCCGCGGAAGTGCAGTGGTGGGCTCGGACGCGTGCTTGCACGGCCGTGGTCGCGGTGGCGACATGGTCGGCAGCGAGGGGCTATCGGCTGGATGGCTATGGTGGTTAGGGCGTGGACGAGCACGGCGGAAGAGGGGAAAGGGGCAGGGGCTCACAGCGATTCCAGTAGAGGCAACGGCAAGGCCGGGGAGGGGCTGGAGTTCAATCCGTAATTCGCCGGCGGTCAGAGGTTGAGAGTGGTCGAAGCTGCACTTGCGGGGAGTGGCTCAGTAAACGGTGGCGGAGCTTCTGGGCGCGTCGGCGAGGCGTGGGGTGTCAGGACCCCGATTCCAAGTCACATCGATCTAGCCGGTAACACCTAATATCACTTTGTGGCCTCACGTACGGTATTCCCACTGGTGTCGCCTTACCATGGCCCAGGACCGTTTGCGCCTTTTGGCTCATGTATATGATAGTGTCGCTAGCATCCATATGACAGAGAACCCGGGCTGACATGGCTAGTCGTTAACCCAAAGCGGCACTAACAAATGGGGATAGGCATACATGAATCACATCGAGCATGTCGGTCAGCAGCGTGTGAATCCGGGCTGTAGCACTGGCTAACGGGACTCTGGGAACCCGGGCTGTAGCAGGCTAGGCAGGACTCCGGATGTCACCGCGTGACATTTCCCCGAAGGGACAGACACAGGAACGAAGTGAAACACATGCCGGCCAGTCAAGTGTCCTAAGCAGTAGTGCTGGGCTAACAGGATTCCGATGAACCGGGCTGTAGCGGACTACTATGGCTCATGGAAGCACTAGACTACATTTCCCCATAAGAGAGGCTGCCAAGGATAAACAACTAGATTGTCGGATCCCACACATACCAAGCATTTGAATCATACACACAATATGCTCGATATGTGTAAATGCAACATGGCATCACAACATAACTCTACAGCTCAAGTGTTTATTCGTTAGGCTCCGAGGAGCGAGATATTACAAACATGGGTCTCATGACCCAACAATCATAGCATACAAATCAAAGCACATGCGGAAGCTTAACATGTCTGAGTACATACATCTACAAATGAAAAAGGCTAAGAAGCCTGACTATCTACCAGATCCTGCCGAGGGCACAAGATCGTAGTTGAGGTATCAACTTAAACATCGAAGTCCACACAGAACTACTAGCGAGACTGACGTCTCTCTACAAAACATAAAATGGGCAAACGTGAGTACAAATGTACCCAGCAAGACTTACATCAGAACTATCTACATATGCATCGGTATCAATAAAGGGGGTGGTGGAGTTTAACTACAGCAAGCCAGCTTTGACTCAGTGGCTAACCTGAACTACGGCTGCAAGCAACTCTTTTGAGGTTGCGCACATTAGTCCACATATTCACCATTCAATACACCACTATGGATCCGCTCCCGTCTCCCTACGAGAAGGCCATCCATAGCACTCACACTTATCTTGCGAGTTTTAGAGTATCCACTTCAAGTTATCTATGAACTATATAGGCAACCAAGAAGTCCTTTACTGCGGACACGACTATTCGAATAGATCATTTATAACCTTGCAGGGGTGTACTTCTTCACACACGCTCTCGCCACTTACCACCATGTACACGTCATGTATCTCGGCAACCTTCAAGCGGAAGCCTGGCGAGGGAGTCATGTACACGTCATGTACACGTCATGTACACGACCTGACTAACCACACAAGTCTCTAGTCCAGGTTTATCGCCTATTCAGGTTCCATCCGCGAGGAGATCCGGCCGGAGTTTCGCTCACAGCCCCAAATGATGTGTGCAGGGTTCCCGAGACACCAAACGGGTGCTCGGTACATCGTGCCACGGTGTATCTACCGCATCATAGCCCACCCCTAGGGTCAGCGCTACGCACGGCCGCCAACACATATCCTACAAACACCAGAAACTAGTTGCAACTCCTGGACAGAGGACAAGGGCAGTTAATAAGTCGAGAGGGTCCATTGGTTTCAGGTCCAATGCGTGGTAGTAGCTGTTCATGGATCACAAACACAGAACTCAGTTCCTAAGGATGATTTCAATGAGACAACCCACCATGTACTCCTACATGGCCTCTCACCGCTACCTTTACCAAATCGTGTTCACACACTTAGCTCACACACAGTAGGACATGTTCATCACTGTTCCAATTCATCCCCGATGAATCAGAGCTGACTCAACTCTAAGCAGTAGCAGGCATGACAAATAAGCATGAATGAGTAGGCACATCAGGGCTCAAACAACTCCTACTCATGCTAGTGGGTTTCATCTATTTATTGTGGCAATGACAGGTCATGCAGAGGAAAGGGGTTCAACTACCGCAACATGTAACAGTTGAATCGTTGTTGTCCTAATGCAGTAAAAGAGAGCAGGAGCGAGAGAGTGGGATTGTATCGGGATGAACAAGGGGTTTGCTTTCCTGGCACTTCTGAAGATAATATAGTTCTTCATCGGTGTCATCGATCACGTCGTCGGAAACATCGTCATCTGAGAGGGGACGGTTACTGGCAAACAGGGAAGGACACAATCAATGCAATGCAACAATATGATGCATGAATGTGACATGGCAATATGCTGTTGATTGGCCTAATGCAACTAGCAACAAGTTAAATGGAGTTGGTTTGAACACTAGGTTCAAATTCAAACTCCATATGTGCTTTCTTAAATGCCATTTAATTAGTTTGTCCTAAACAGCAACGTTAACTTGCTCAAATATGCATGAAAATGCCATAAACAGATTCCTTGAATTTTTCTGATAATTTTTCATATATAACTTATTTCATTTGGAGTTATGGTTGAATTTTTATGATTTTTAGAAGTTTATACTATTTTCTGGAATTTTCTGAAAAAGAATAAATCCAGAAAATGAGTTATTACGTCAGCACTGCATCACTGTGACGTCAGCTAGTCAACAGTGCCTAACCTAGGTCAAACCTGACGGCTGGGCCCCACTAGTCAGTCTCACAGCTAACTATTTGGGTTAACTAGACTAACTAAACAACACTGGGCCCACTGGTAAGTGACTAACTAAACTAACTTAATTAAGTTTAGCTGTAACTAACCGGGTTAGCCGGGTGAGGCCCGCATGTCAGTGACTCAAGGGTCAAACAGAGGTCAACCTCGGGTCAAACCCGACGCTAACTGGGCTTTGACCCACTGTTGGGCCTACTGTCAGCGTCTGTTGAGGCCTAAGTGGCAGGGGTTAGCGCTAAACTAATGAAGCCACATCAGCTCACCGGAGTTACGTCGGCGGCGACCAGGAACGCGGCGGAAGTTTGCCGGAATGGCCCTAGGGGCGCTGGCTGGGTGTGCTAAGGGCACCAGAGGGGAGCCCTCGCTCGGCTGCATTGAGCAGAGGCAGCAGCGGGTCACAGGGTGGCCGGAGCTCATCGGAACTGAGCTCGCGGCGGCGCCGGAGTTTGGGCAGAGAGGGAAAGAGGGCTACGGTGCACGGCAGGGCAAGGGAGTGCGTGCGTTATGCTCCTGGGGATGCACTGAATGCAGTGGTGCGCTCGAACGCGTGCTTGCACGGCCGTAGCCACGACGGCAACATGGCCGGCGGCGAGGAGCGCTCGGGCTTGAAGGGGGCGGTGGCTACACGGTGTAATCGAGCACGGGAAGTAGGGGGCTAGGTAGAGGAGCTCACGGCGGATCCAGAGAGCTGGTCGGCGTCCTTGGGGAAGCGCGGACGGCAGCGAACGACGGTGGCGATCTCCGGTGGCCGGAGTTGAAGAAGACGACGCCGAGGACGAAGCAGGGCTTCCCGGCTCGCTTGGCTCGGTGCAGAAGGCGTAGGCGACAGTGGCGGAGCTTCTGGGCAGGTCGAGGTGGCGAGGGGAGCATGGTGTCCACGGCGAACGGCGATGGTGGCGACGAGCTCCGCTCGAGAGGAGATGGGGGAAAAGAACCAGGGGAGGGGAGAGCTGCGAGGGGAGGAGGGCTCGATCCGGACGGCGCCTGCGTCCTAATCCAGCTCGATGGAGCCCTCCAGGAAGTAGGAGGTGGCCGGCATGCGACGTGCGCGCGGTGGGCACGCGCCATCGTCCTCCTGGCAGGGGAGGAAGACGACAGGGGGGAGGCCAGTGGGCTGGGCTGGGCCAGGGAGGTGAGCGGCAGGTAACTCTTCCCTCTTCTCTTTTCTGTTTTCATTTATTTAATTCTCTGTTGTTTGTTTTGAATTAGTAGAAATACTAATCCATTTTAGAAAATTCTGAAAATAATCATAGGCACCTTTGGAATTACTCCCAACAGCCTAAAATTACTTTCAAAAGTATTTGGGCATTTAAAAGTATTTATAATATTTTAAATGCCCAAATGCAAATAGTTATGTCTTAATTCAAAAATCCAAAATGGCTCCAAAATTTATGAACCCATTTTGGCAGAGGTTTTAGCCAGAACCAAAAATGATGAACATTTTTTAAGGGCATATTGGGTTCATTGAAAATATTTAAAGTTGGGCCTATTTGCATTGGTTTGGTGCTAGGGGTTTGATCATCCCCATTTCAGTTTCATAAAAAAATAAACATGATGCCATGATGATCATGCAAGAGTATGCAAAGCTAAGCTAGGGCTGTGACATGGGGTGGCCGGTGGCCATGGCTACGGCGAGCGGCGGCTGCGGCTGCGCTCGGGTGCGCTGCGAGGAGAGAGCAAAGGTGGGGAGAGAAGGAGTGGATAGGCCAAAGGGGTTGGGGCGGTTGTGTGGCGCGTCCAGCTAGCCTCCAGCGTCGGCGGAAGCAGGAGGTGGCTCGGGCGCGTGCCGGCGCGCGGCGACCACGCGCGCGGTGTCCGACTGGCGGGAGCTGGACGACGACTGGCAGCCCAGGTGGTGGCTGGGCCAAAAGAGGTGAGGCCCAGGTGAGTGCCAGGTAAAAACCCTCTCTCTCTCTCTCTTTTATTAATTGTTTCTGTTTTCTATTTTTTGCAATTGTTTTGTCTTTATTAAAAATGCCAGAGCATTTCCAAAAATCTGAAAATATTTGTGGGCACTGTTGAAATTATTCCCAACAGCCCTCAACTAGTTTCAGAATTATTAGAGCATTTAAAATATTTATAGGATTTAAATGCCCCAATTCAAGTACAGTATACGAGTTAATTCAAAAATCCAGAAATGACCTAGAAATATGTTTATCATTTTTGGCAGAGGTTTTTACCTTTATCAGAAATGATGAACATTTCCAAAGGCATTTTGGGATCATTGAGAATATTTCATTGTGATCCTAGTTGGATTTCATTTGGTGCTAGGGTTTGAACATCCCCATTTCAAGTTTAGGCAAAATTTAAACATGATGCACACATGAAGCTAGCCTAGTGCAATGCAGAAGCTAGGGATGTTGACAACTCACCCCCACTATACAAGAATCTCGTCCCGAAGATTCAGGACGTGAGGTGAGAAGACAAAGGGGATGCAAGGCTTAACACAATCTTCATGATCCAACTGCTTCAGATCGATCTTGGCGTCCTTCCTTTCAAGATCTTCATCCAACATAATGACGACGGACAGGAACTCTACCGGATCGGTCTTGCTCACACGCTCGGCCAACTCACAGCTCACTCTTGGGGTGAGATATAAAACATCTCTCGAGCTGAGACATGAAACATACATCCAGGGGATGGAGTGTAAAAGATGACGAAGGTTCACTAGGTAGACAACAATTTCACGCTTAAGAAGGTGGTGAACGGTTGTCAACGTAGCGAGGAGTTGAGTTGCCATGATACCATAACGAGACATCTTAGAAGAAGGTGACTCATTGAAATATTCCCTTAAGTGGCAAAAAGAATTACTTTTGATTCAGAGATCATTGAAACTCTTCATACCAGCCTAGGGCAAATCACAACAATCGTTTGGCGGAATACGAAGGGATGGCATACCCGGACTAGGATGGATGATGTGGACTACCTTGTTGAAGACAACGCAAGGGATGATTTTGCTTGCGCGTGCTCTCAAGAACTTGAGCATTTCCATATTCATCAAGGTTCTACCAACATCCGTGGCAAGGATCCTGGCAACACGACATACTACCATGATGACTAATGATGGATGATGCGGATACAGAGGAAGATAACACCTTCTCAGACTTCCCCTTAGTGAGGCTAAGGAAACAGAATCTGGATGATCGACCGAGAGACATTTAGCATTCCGCTTCTAATGTTCTCCTTGATGTGCTAGCGTAATCCATTCATAGATATGGTTTGATATGTAGAACATCACGTAAAAGGTCGGACTTTGGGAACAGAAAAATCCATAAGGAACAACTATTGGAATAAACTCTACGAGATCCTTATAGGGAGGTAGCCAACTTTCTCCATCAAGATACTACAATAATAAGTCTTCCGGTTGGGTGTGCTGGCCACAACAACCACTTTACCCGGTTATTGAGAGACCAATATTATAGCTCTTGGGAAAATGTCCCAACCATCACATCTGCCTGAGATTCAGATCTGGTTGGTGTCAGGATATTCCAGACTCATCGAGTCTAGAAAGAAAAATGATAGTTTGCAACAGGAATCGATGAAACGACGTTGCGAGATTCTCGGGAAATGGACTACTGTAGTAAGCTCCAAAATATGAGCTGGTTTTGCTACAAACAGGTCAACACATTGTCCGAGACAAGCGTGACCACGTGGTAGTCTTATAATAAAATACTACCAAGTTCAGGTTGGGGAACCATAATTAATGATATTGAAGTCTCCGCGCGGAAGTCTAAAGGATTAACACTTTAGAACAGACTCCTTTATCTTGAACAAATCAATCAGTGGCTTGGTGTGCTAGGGATGCGTATAGAATGAAGATGATCATTCTATTAGACCATAGAATACTTCGCACATGCATGACTGTCTTGGGATGATTCCAGAGGAAGCAAAACGAACTTTCGCGAATTCATGGCGGCAACTTACATCAAATGCACGTGAATCAAATGAAGTCACTTCTTTCATCCAAACATATACTTCATGAACGGGGCATGAAGAAAATGCTTACACAAGTTTCCAACACTAGCTGGATGTTTAACACAAATCATGGAGGAGACAAAATGCTGCTGATGGGCTCAATAGCAACTCATCGGAATTTCCATATCACTGGACTTCCACCATTATATGAACAATGTGATAGTATTGGTCAGACCAAAAGATGTATTGGTGTATGCTCGAGGGGTCAACCAAGAGTAAGACAACATTACGAATATCGTTGGTACTGATTTGATTTGAGGATAGCCCACACTCAAATCAAAGTTCTGACAAGACAACAGATCCGACAACCGATCATGAGGAACAATCGATGAAGATATCATCTTTCTTCAACTAACACACAAACACAAGGATATCCCTTTGGAATGAACTAAGTGGATTAAGCTTTTATCTTCCAACTCTGAAAGTTGTTGTTTAGCTCGAGCGACTAGTTCAGGGTATCCAACACAGATTCTTGGAGAAAAAGGGTGGTTTGCAAGAAACCAACTTGATCACGAACTCAACATAGCGGTCGGGTGACAACCTGGTAATACTTCCGAGAGGATATTCGGAACATCACGAACCACCATATGTCTCTAAGCTCGAGATCAATGTTGCGTTTCAAGGCAAGATGACATGATCAGAAGAGCAAGGGATTCAATCCTAACTCAAAGATCGAGGAGTGCACCAGGAAATATGGACTAGGTAGCAAGATTAATCTTAGAATGGTAGTTCAATAACCAACACGCTAAGAATGAGAATATTGTCCATTTACTACCAAGCAAGAAGAGAGTTATTGATTTCACACATCAATTCACTTGTCGGCATTCCGGTTACAATAACACGGAAACCGAGGAATGAAAAATGATGGCAAGAAGTATCACTGCGTCAAGAATGTATAAGAGATGGTGCAATTCTCATGACATTCCTGGCATAAAGTGGGTAATACTTCAGGGTAGAGCATAACAAAAACTTGATTGCATTTGATCTGCGGAATACAACTGCTTTGACCCAATCCTGGATATGGATGAGGTACTGGAGTTTGTTTCTCCTAGTCATTCTGAAATAAAATGGCTTAACGGACCACAAGAACAATAAGCATCGATAACATGGATGCACAATTACTCCTGACTATCAATTGATAGGCGATGGTTGGAATACAAATGAAGAGGGACAACTCAAGAGGACGTATATCTTTCTGAGTTGTGGATGCATAGATTAATATGTCGAACCAAGTTCAACAAGTTTCTTCCAGATAACCCATGCAGGAAGGTAGGACTGGCAGAATCACAATTATGAATGGAGAACTCCTCAAGAGTACTCTGATTGTGATATTTTGGTTCAAAGAACTTCTGCCTTAATAGTTCATGGTATTTGGAAGAAAGAAATACCATGGACCTCGAGGACTGTCGCAAGGTTACTAATATCCTAAAGGAATGAGCAAACACTATCAACAGGAGGTAAGTAGGGTGAATCTCGGGTTCAAGAACCCAGGAATAGAATACCTACTACTAAATGGCATCACGGGATGCTTTCAAGAATCGTGGCCAGAATCATCACACCGGAACACAAAACATGGCTAGATTACTAGGTGACTCCCTAAAACACCTAGGGTCATAATAATAGCTCCAACATATATGTCGAGGCAACAGACTACCTCAACTCACCGATAGTGTGATTAATATGGCCCAAATGGACATCAGGAACAGGAGAAAGGGGTTTGCAAATGCATCAGACTACTTAGAAACCTGGGATGACTCGGACAGCATAATGGTTGTAAATGCTCAAAAAGATTTGAGACATCCTGCAAAATGGTGGCATAACCACTCAACAACACAATATCAAGGTTCCGAGATCAACTGTCAACATACGGAAGTAGTAGGAATGGAACTGAGGCTTGAAACTATCAATTCTATAAGTCTATGGATTAGCAACACGTGTTCCTGATAGAAAGATGAGAATCCTAGTTCTTAAACCCCGTAGAAGAGAAGAGGATGACAAAGATCGGAAGGGCATAAGGTAAAGGAGTAAAAAGAGCCTTACGTTCCCTTCCACAATCAATCCCCGTATATAACTAAAGAATTTCTAGACTCAACTTCGACCAGTTTGGCTTGGTAACCCGACATGCAGTCAGGCTCTGATACCAAAGCTGTCAGGACCCTGATTCCAAGTCACATCGATCTAGCCGGTAACACCTCATATCACTTTGCGGCCTCACGCACGGTATTCCCACGGGTGTCGCCTTACCATGGCCCGGGACCATTTGCGCCTTTTGGCTCACGTATATGATAGTGCCGCTAGCATCCATATGACAGAGAACCCGGGCCGACATGGCTAGTCGTGAACCCAAAGCGGCACCAACCTATGGGGACAGGCATACATGAATCACATCGAGCATGTCGGTCAGCAGCATGTGAATCCGAGCTGTAGCACTGGGCTAACAGGACTCCAGGAACCCGGGCTGTAGCAGGCTAGGCAGGACTCCGGATGTCACCGCGTGACATTTCCCCGAAGGGACAGACACAGGAACGAAAGTGAAACACATGCCGGCCAGTCAAGTGTCCTGAGCAGTAGTGCTGGGCTAGTAGGACTCCGGTGAACCGGGCTGTAGCGGACTACCATGGCTCATGGAAGCACTAGACTACATTTCCCATAAGAGAGGCTGCCAAGGATAAACAACTAGATTGTCGGATCCCACACATACCAAGAATTTCAATCATACACACAATATGCTCGATATGTGTAAATACAAC
The DNA here is from genome assembly GCF_003073215.2 of Triticum urartu. Lineage (NCBI taxonomy): Eukaryota > Viridiplantae > Streptophyta > Magnoliopsida > Poales > Poaceae > Triticum > Triticum urartu. Next base: position 8,700 of record NW_024114414.1, on the reverse strand, counting down.
ATGGCATCACAACATAACTCGACGACTCAAGTATTTATTCATTAGGCTCCGAGGAGCGAGATATTACAAACATGGGTCTCATGACCCAACAATCATACCATACAAATCAAAGCACATGCGGAAGCTTAACATGTCTGAGTACAGACATCTACAAATGAAAAAGGCTAAGAAGCCTGACTATCTACCAGATCCTGCCGAGGGCACAAGATCGTAGCTGAGGTATCAAGCTAAACGTCGAAGTCCACGCGAAACTACTAGCGAGACTGAAGTCTCTCTGCAAAACATAAATTAAGCAAACGTGAGTACAAAAGTGCTAAGCAAGACTTACATCAGAACTAGCTACATATGCATCGGTATCAAAGGGGGTGGTGGAGTTTAACTGCAGCAAGCCAGCTTTGACTCAGTGGCTATCCTTAAACTACGACTGCAAGTAACTCTTTGAGGTGGTGCACACGAGTCCACATATTCACCATATCAATACACCACTATGGATCCGCTCCCGTCTCCCTACGAGAACGCCATCCATAGCACTCACGCTTATCTTGCGCATTTTAGAGTATCCACTTTCACTTGTCTATGAACTGTTATAGGCAACCCAGAAGTCCTTTACCACAGACGGCGACTATTCGAATAGTTTTATACCCTGCAGGGTTGTACTTCGTCACACATGTTTCCACCACTTAGCGTCTGCACACGACATGTGCTCGGCAGACTTCAAGCGAAAGCCGATGTGGGTGTAGACCACGACCTGACTAACCGCACCAGTCTCTAGTCCAGGTTTATCGCCTATTCGGGTTCCATCGCAAGGAAATACGGCCGGGGTGTCCTCAACGGCCCCAAACGATGTGTACAGGGTCCCGAGACGCCAAACAGGTGCCCGGCATACCCGGCCACAGTGTATCTACCGCATCATAGCCCACCCCTAGGGTCAGTGCTACGCACGGCCGCCAACACATAACCTATAAACACCATAAACTAGTTGCAACTCCTGGACAGAGGGCGAGAGGGGTCAGTAAGTCGAGCGGGGTCATATTTTAGGGCCCAATGTGTGGTAGTAGCTGTTTCATGGATCACAAACACAGAACTCAGTTCCTAAGGACGGTTTCAATGAGACAACCCACCATGTACTCCTACAAGGCCTCTCACCACTACCTTTACCAAATCGTGTTCACACCTTAGCTCACACACAGTAGGACATGTTCACAAACCTCCGATTCATCCCCGATGAATCAGACCTAACACAACTCTATGCAATAGCAGGCATGACAAACAAGCATGAATGAGTAGGCACATCAGGGCTCAAACAACTCCTACTCATGCTAGTGGGTTTCATCTATTTACTGTGGCAATGACAGGTCATGCAGAGGAAAGGGGTTCAACTACCGCAACAATGTAACAGATGAATCGTTGTTGTCCTAATGCAGTAAAAGAGAGCAGGAGCGAGAGAGTGGGATTGTATCGGAATGAACAAGGGGGTTTTGCTTGCCTGGCACTTCTGAAGATATCATTGGTCTTCATCAGTGTCAACGAGCACAGCGTCGGTACAACATCTACCGAAGGGCGACAATTATCGGCAAATAGAGGACACAATCAATGCAATGCAACAACATGATGCATGATCATGTCATGGTAATATGCTTGTGTTTTGGCCTAATGCAACTAGCAACACAATTAAATGAAGTTGGTTTGAACCCAAAGTTCAAATTCAAACTCCACATGTGGTTATTTAAATACCATTCATTTGATTTGTCCTAAATAGTGGCCTTAAGTTGTTCTAACATGCATGAAAATGGTACAGATGGATAGATTGGATTTTTCTGATAATTTTTCATATATAATTTATTTCATTTGGAGTTACGGTTTAATTTCTATGATTTTTAGAAGTTTTGGGCATTTTCTGGAATTTCCTGAATAAACTTAAATCCAGAAAATGCTTCACTGTGTCAGCATGACATAGGTGTGACGTCACTAGGTCAACTGGGCCGGCCAGGTCAAACCTGACCTGTGGGACCCATACGTCAGTGACTCAGGCTGGTTTCGGTGGATGACAGGTGGGACCAGTCAACGTTGACTTGACCAAAGTCAAAGCTGACACGTGGGGTCCACATGTATTAGTACTAATCTTAGCAGAAATTAAGACTAACCTAATTATGCTCGGGGACCCACATGTCAGTGTCTAAACCAACTGTTAGGGTTAATTAGCACTAATCTAATCTAGCTAAAGATTAACAGAGGCGGGCCCGCACGTCAGTGACCCTGGGGTGTCAAACCCAGGTCAAACAAGTCAACTTCGCTAGACATGGTCCACGGCTCGTCGCCGGCGACTGCCAGAGACGGCGGAGGCGCTCGGAATCGCAACTCAGGCGACCAAATGAGCGGCGGAGAGGCTCTATGGGGAGCTGGCGATCACGCGCATCTAATGGGGCAAGCGGGAGCAGCTAGGGTGGACTGAGCTCGTCGGAAGGGAGCTCGCGGCGGTGGCGGAGTTCGGCCAACGGCAGTTTGCGCGTTGCAGGGCATGTCTGGAGCCGTGGATGGTCGTGATCGACCCGCGGAAGTGCAGCGAGTGCAGCGGTGGGCTCGTACGCGTGCTTGCACGGGTCGTGGTCGCGGTGGTGACATGGCCGGCGGCGAGAAGCTATCGGCTCCAATAGCTATGGTGGTTAGAAGGCGCGGACAAGCACGGGGAGAGAGGGGAAAGGGGCAGGGGCTCACGGCGATTCTAGTAGAGGCACAGCGAGGCCGGGGAGGGGCTGGAGCTCGCACGAATCCCTGGTAAGTTCGCCAGGCGGTCAGAGGTTGAAGACGAGGTCGGGGATGATGCTGCAGGGCTTCCGGAGGGCGTGGCTCAGGTGAGGGGGTGGAGGACGAGGTGGCGGAGAGCTTCTGGGCACGTCGGCGAGGCGTGGGGTGGCCGGTGGCCATGGCTACGGCGAGCGGCGGCTGCGGCTGCGCTCGGGTGCGCTGCGAGGAGAGAGCAGAGGAGGGGAGAGAAGGAGTGGATAGGCCAGAGGGGTTGGGGCTGTTGCATGGCGCGTCCAGCTAGCCTCAGCGTCGGCGGAAGCAGGAGGTGGCTCGGGCGCGTGCCGGCGCGCGGCGACCACGCGCGCGGCGTCCGACTGGTTGGGCTGCGGCTGGCAGCGCCAGGTGGTGGGCTAGGCCAAAACAGGTGAGGCCCAGGTGAGTGCCAAGTAAAAGCCCTCTCTCTCTCTCTCTTTTATTAATTGTTTCTGTCTTCTATTTTCTGCAATTGTTTTGTCTTTATTAAAAATGCCAGAGCATTTCCAAAAATCCTGAAAATATTTGTGGGCACTGTTGAAATTATTCCCAACAGCCCTCAACTAGTTTTAGCATTATTAGAGCATTTAAAATATTTATAGGATTTAAATGCCGCAATTCAAGTACAATATGAGTTAATTCAAAAATCCAGAAATGACCTAGAAATATGTTTATCATTTTTGGCATAGGTTTTTACCTTTATCAGAAATGATGAACATTTCCAAAGGGCATTTTGAGATCATTGAGAATATTTCATTGTGATCCTAGTTGGATTTCATTTGGTGCTAGGGTTTGAACATCCCCATTTCAAGTTTAGGCAAAATTTAAACATGATGCACACATGAAGCTAGCCTAGTGCAATGCCAGAAGCTAGGGATGTGACAATCCATCCCGCAGACGGTACGCTCCACCGGTCAGAACTTGGTCAATAAAGAAGGGAGCTTCCTATTTGGGCTCGAGCTTGGTCTTTTTCTTCTCTGGCAGGCATAGAACTAGCTCGCCAACGTTATAAGTTTTGGCCCATACTTCCCGCATTGGTATCTGCGAGCCTGTTGCTGATAGAATGCGGAACGGGCTTTTGCCGCATCGCACTCCTCCAGGGTGTCCAGACTGTCCTGCCGATCGAGCTCGGCTTCTCTTTCTTCGTACATGCACACTCGAGGTGAGTCATGAATTATGTCGCAGGGCAGAACCGCCTCTGCACCGTACACCATAAAGAAGGGTGTGTATCCGGTCGTACGGTTCGGCGTGGTCCGCAACCCCCAGAGTACGGAGTCGAGCTCGTCTACCCAGTGCGTGTTAGACTCCTTCAAGGACCGCACTAATCTGGGTTTGATGCCACTCATGATAAGACCATTTGCTCGCTCAACTTGACCGTTAGTTTGTGGGTGATAGACAGAGGCATAATCGAGCTTAATGCCCATGTTGCTGCACCAGAGTTTACCTCGTCGACCGTGAAGTTCGTGCCGTTGTCAGTGATGATGCTGTGGGGGACGCCATAACGGTGTACAAACTCGGATATGAAGTCTATCACCAGTCCAGATTCGGCCGTTTTAACAGGTTTGGCTTCTATCCATTTGGTGAATTTATCCACCATGACCAGTAAGTATTTTTTCTTATGGGTTCCCCCTTTAAGGGGTCCAACCATGTCAAGCCCCCAGACCGCGAAGGGCCAGGTAATGGGGATTGTTTGAAGGGCGGTGGGTGGCATGTGGCTTTGGTTTGCAAAAAGCTGGCAACCCATGCATCATTGGACCAAGTCCTGTGCATCTACCCGGGCCGTCGGCCAATAAAAACCTATACGGAAGGCCTTGCTTACAAGGGCCCAGGCTGCGGCGTGGTGGCCGCCAAGCCCGGCATGAATTTCTGCCAAAAGCTTCCGCCCTTCCTCTTCGGAGATGCACCTTTGAAGGACTTCGGTAGTGCTTTTTTTATACAGTCTCCCTCGTCGACCCTGTAGGCTTTAGATCGCCGCACTATGCAGCGTGCCTCAGTTTGGTCCTCGGGAAGTTCCTACCTAGTTAGGTAGGCCAGGAATGGTTCTGTCCACGGGGCGATGATGGCCATTATTACGTGGGCTGAAGGTGTTATTTCGGTGCCAGAGCGTCCGATTATGTCAGAGTGTTCGGTATCGGGCGTTTTGGCCGGGTCCGGACTATTGTTACCGGAGTCCCCTTCCCATACCATGGATGGCTTAAACAACCTCTCCAAAAAGATGTTGGGGGGACTGCATCACGTTTTGCACCGATGCGAGCGAGGATATCCGCCGCCTGATTGTTTTCCCGAGCCACATGGTGCAATTCGAGCCCCTCGAACCGAGCTGACATCTTTAGGATGGCGTTGTGATCGGCCGCCATCTTCGGATCCTTGGCATTGAAGTCTCCATTTATTTGGGATATTGCGAGGTTCGAATCCTCACGCACCTCCAGGCGTTGAATGCCCATGGAGACTGCCATCCGAAGACCATGCAACAGGGCTTCGTATTCGGCTGCGTTGTTGGAGTCTGTATATAGTATCTGTAGTACGTATTGAACTGTATCTCCAGTTGGGGACGTCAGGATGACGCCAGCCCCCAGATCAGCCAGCATTTTGGAGCCGTCAAAGTGCATAATCCATTTGGAGTATGCGCAGTACTCTTTAGGGAGTTCGGCTTCCGTCCATTCGGCGACAAAGTCGGCCAATACTTGCGATTTAATGGCTCGCCGGGGTTTGTATGTTATGTCGAATGGCAGGAGCTCAATGGCCCATTTGGCAATCCGGCCCGTGGCATCGCGGTTATTTACAATATCATTAAGTGGCACTTCCGAGGCTACTGTAATTGAACACTCTTGAAAGTAGTGTCGCAGCTTTCGGGATGCCATGAATACTGCAAGGCTATCTTTTGATAATGTGGGTATCGTGATTTGCATGGAGTGAGGACAGTGGATACATAATATACCGGCTTTTGAAGGGGGAATTTATGTCCGTCCGTTTCTCGTTCGACGACGAGCACTGCGCTTACAACCTGATGAGTTGCCGCAATGTACAACATATCTGGTTCGCCGATGTTTGGCGCGGCCAGGATTGGGTTGGTTGCCAGTATGGCTTTTATTTCTTCCAATCCTGGCTGTGGCAGCGTCCGTCCACTCGAAGTGTTCGGTGCGCAAAGGAGGCGATAAAGGGGTAATGCCTTTTCTCCTAAGCGGGAGATAAAGCGGCTTAGAGCCGCCACACATCCGGTTAATTTCTGGATTTGTTTGAGGTCCGTTGGTATAGCCAACTGTGACAGAGCTCGGATTTTGGCCGGATTTGCTTCAATTCCTCTACTGGAGACAATGAAACCCAGGAGCTTTCCGGCTGGTACACCGAAAACACATTTTTCGGATTGAGCTTGATGTCGTATGTTCGGAGGTTGTCGAATGTGAGCCTCAAGTCGTCTATTAGAGAGTCGACGTGTTTGGTTTGACGACCACATCATCTACGTATGCCTCTACTGTTTTGCCGATCTTTTCTCCAGACATGTCTGAATCATGCGCTGATATGTTGCGCCGGCGTTTTTGAGCCCAAAAGGCATTGTGTTGAAACAAGAAGGGGCCGTATGGTGTGATAAATGCCGTTGCGGCTTGGTCGGACTCTGCCATCTTGATTTGGTGGTAGCCGGAGTATGCGTCGAGGAAACACAATGAATCGTGTCCTGCGGTAGCATCGATAATTTGATCGATGCGGGGAGGGGGAAGGGATCCTTTGGGCAAGCCTTGTTGAGGTCCTTGAAATCGACACATAGGCGCCAGGATTTGTCCTTCTTTGGTACCATCACCAGGTTTGCTAGCCAGTCCAGGTGTTTTATTTCTCTAATGAATCCGGCCTCCAATAACTTGGCTAGTTCCTCTCCCATAGCTTGTCTCTTAGGTTCAGAGAAACGCCGAAGAGTCTGCTTGACCGGCTTGAATCCCTTTAGAATATTAAGGCTGTGTTCAGCCAGTGCGTGGGATTCCTGGCATGTCTGAGGGGTGCCAGGCGAATATGTCCCAATTCTCGTGCAGGAACTCTCGTAGTGCGGCATCCACGGCGGGGTTTAACTTGTGCCCCGATGGAGGTTGTTTTTGTAGGGTCCATTGGGTGGACTTGGAATTTGACTATTTCATCCGTTGGTTTAAAAGAGGTGGACTTGGATCTCTTGCCATGTATCACGTCGTCCCTGTCCACTGTGGAGCGTAGCGCAGTTAATTCCTCAGCCGCAAGGGCTTCGGATAATGCTCGAGGGCCAATGCGGCTGTTTTGTTTTGGCGCGGAGTGCTGTGTCCGATCACTAGCGAGGAGTGAATGATTCCATTGGGACCGGCCTTTGAGCTTCATGTACCCGTAATGGGGTATAGCTTGGAAGATCGTGAACGCCTCCCGCCCTAAAAGGGCGTGGTTATCCGCTACTGAAGGGGCCACTTGGAATGTAATTCTTCGGACCTATAGGTCTCCGGCGTGCCCGAATACCATCTAGGGTGATTTTCCCAGCACATCGTGCTTCCGACTGGGATGATTCCTCTGAAGGTTGTGCTGCTTTGCTCAATGCGGTTCCAGTCTATTTCCATTTTTGAAGAGTTTCCTCATAGATGAGGTTTAATCCACTGCCACCGTCCATGAGTACTTTGGTGACTCGAAATCCGTCGACAATTCAACTGAGGACCAGTGCGGCTGGTGCTTGGGCTGTTCGGAATTTAGGTTTGTCACTGGCATTGAAGGTAATAGCCGTGTCACTCCATGGATTTATTGCTGCCACGTGGCAGATTTCGGCAAGGCTGCGGAGTGTTCGCTTGCTCCTATTATTTGATGCAAAGGTTTCAAAGACTATTAATACCGTATTGTTATCCCCTGTATGGTGCTCTGTTGCATCTGGTATGAGAAGATCCTCACCACCTTTGGCCACCTGCCGGAGTACCCAACATGATCTAAGGTTGTGTGTTGGTATGGTATCCCATGTGCTATGAATTTTGCAGGGTCCGTTGAGCCATCCCTCCAATACAGTTCCACGACCTGTAGAGGGTCTTTGCTTCTTTGTAATTAACCCAGGTGTCTTATGATAGTGCACCCTTTTACTTCGGACTGGGTGTATATTCGAAGCCGGGTTATCCCAAAATTTCGTTTCGGTTTTCCAGACGCTTTCCATCGCATAGTACTTTCGTACTATGGACTCCAAGTCGGCAAAGCATGATATGTCACGGTGACTTATGGCGTTAAGGATTCCCTTGTCCATGCAATTATTGCAGAAAAATGAGACTGTGTCTTCCTCGCGACAGTCCTTAACCTTGTTCATCACAGGAGGAATCTTGCCCAATAATGATGTACTGTTTCCTGGGGTGCTTGCCTGATGTGGGAAAGATCGTTTATGCTTGGGTGGGTGGGTGGCTTTGAGTCCGAACCCTTACCCAATCTGAGACCCATGGGCTGAGGAGTTTCCAATCTTGGAAGTTCGGGTTTTGGGATGTTGGCCGATAAGTCTGGCCCGCTGCCTGACTCTAGGTTTAGGGCTTGGGTGAAGTCCTCCCGTAAGCGGGTATCCATCTCGGAGAGCTCAGGAATCCGGACATAGTTAGTCCTCAAGATAGAGGAAGAATCGCCGCATTGTTCGTCCACCACCGCAATATGATGGGTGACCGGTGGAGAGTTAATCTCCCTTTGATCGGGTTTAATCCCAATCCGATCATAGTCCGTAGCGACTCCCAAGGCGGTGATGCGATCCAAGAGCTCATTTAGTGATGAGAGCTCCATTGGATCCATCTGCTCGGCAAATTCCGAGCCGATGTGAAGGCTATATTCGATGACCCGAGAAGTCATCGTCGGTGCAGCGGCCGAACGGGCGATCATGATGAAACTGCCTAGCCGGAGAGTTTGGCCGACAGCCAGGGCTCCCCGGCGGTAATGTTGTTTTTAACAACGAGACGAGGCATC